>NC_084600.1:33733649-33943649 GCF_033807715.1 Cololabis saira
CCTTTGTGATGAAGTTTAGTGGGAAGTGAGAAGTTTTAGTGAAGACGAGGCACACCTCTGTATTTTCCTCTTCCTTCTCTGCTGCATTCCCTCAGATCCATAAAGAGAGAGAGATTGCTGAGAGGACTGAAATGTCTTCCTAATGGAAAACATACTAAAAGTGTCTGTTGAAAATCTGCATGTCTTAGTGCAGGTGTTTGTGCAGAATATGATCCTGGTCTGGTGAAGACACGGGTCTTCCACCTGCGCAGGTTTAGTCTGTGTGTGCGTAGCATTTTGCATTTCTCAGCAGGTCCAGGTGAAGTTAATGTTTGTGTGTATGTAGCTGTGCTCATAAAGCTCACTGATTTGTAAAAAGCTTGCAGAGGTCAGTTAGTGCAGAAACGTCATGGATGGCTGTTAATGGAGAAAGATGAAGATGAGAAAAGAACTGAAAGAGGGAAGGACAGACAGATGGGCTATTAGGGAAGATAAAAGAGGAAACGTGGATAAATATAAAGTAATTGACGGCAAGATGACACACAAGGAGAGTTTGTAGGCATCAGACAGTGCAGCCAGCATGTCAAGGCCCTTTCAAGGACATGCAGCTTCTTCTGGTCCTCCTCCCAGCAGTAGAGATGCTTCTGGTTCCAAAGTTCCTGGGTTCATGTCCTTCAAGATTTCTACCTTGATCCGGCTGAACTGCTCATGCTTTGTCTTGATGATAAGTGTGGCCTACACGGCCCTCCTAATCCATCAACAAAAAGGTGCATCAGGAGGGAGAATGCACTGGCAGACATGCTTTCACCATTGCTTCAGTTTGTGTGATTTGCTCACCGTGCTGCAGTCTAAGTTCTGCCATTTAGCTACTTATGTTTGTAATGACAGTAATCATCATACATTATTTAAAAAATGGTTCCCCTGCAGCTCTGCCTGTAACGCGCATGTAAGCCACAGAGTAATGAGTAGTATCAAAGACTGTGACCTTCAATGCACTATCCCCTTTAATTATAGATTTTATGAGAGCCCCTTTTGTACAAAACAGTGTCTCCATTTAATTATTGTATTCCTTTAATCTTAAAAAGATCCTTTTCAAATAGTGAAAATGGTTTGATCAAAGCAAGTAAAGCTTATTGTTGCTTTACACCTGCTTCTCAGGTTAATTTATCTGGATTAATTCCTTTTTTTTTTTTTTTGATTTGGGATGTATTCATGTGAATATAATTGTCACGTTACGGAAACTATGCTTATACTTTTCCTCCCCATGATGACAAACCAGCTTGCAATCTTGCATCAATTTGAAGCAACACAATGACCTTAAAATATTGTTTTCTAAAATTTTAGCAGTAGATGTCTTACTTACTTACTATTCAGAATACAAGAGAAATGGCTCACCACCACACACCGCCATCGTCTTCAGCAGGACTAAGGAGCTTTGCCAGCTGAAGCGTACAACCTCCTTTTCAGCATAAATCACGTCTACTCGAAGGTGAAGCTGGCAGGCGGCTAAGATGAAGCTATCTAACATGACGTTCTCTGAATAGACGTCAGAGAAACCAAGAAGGGTTTTTTCAGAGAAGAGAAAGACAGTGATTGAATGAGAATCCAGAGTCACCACTGAACTCTCCTCCCCGGAGGGGAGAGGGCCCAGATCCCAACATGTTTATAGACAAGTTTACGCGCCAAAACACGGGCGCTGCCATTCCTCTGCATTAATGCATGTCATTTCCGGCGGGAGGGGTTTGCGCAGCGTTTACCGGTGTAAACACAGCGGCGTGGACACGAACCTAAAGCAAAGACTCGCTGCTCGTGAGTTTTTAATGTCGACAACTATGTCTTTGTCATGGGAACACGGTTCTACTACTCTGACTGGAGATGGCGTTACTCTCCCCACCCGAATTCAGTGCAGAACTGGGATGATAACGTGATGACAGCAGCAGAACTGACAGCAGGATCTGCTCCTACTTCCTGCAATCCGCAATGGACAATCTGAAAGTTTCTGAGGTTTATCAATATCTGCACAGAGACAAAGTCGGTTTTATCATGTCATACAAACATGATCGTTTTGTTTATTTGAAAGCAAATGTCGAGCCTAGCCAGTGTTTGAACAATGCGTGGCATAAACTCTGGTGCTGTAACTGAAGCTGGAGAAGTCAAACCTGCGTCATGTTCGTGTTGCTGGACCTGGAGATCGTGTTCCCATTCAGCTGCGATCTTATGGAAGGTAACACGATTATTTGACATATATGTCTTCATTTTTGGTATCCGAACTACATCATAGTCTACTTGGCATTTTTTTTTTTACTATATCTCTCTAGGTAGAAAATGCTGTGAGACGGGAAAACCGGGCTTGCCTGCACTGACTGACAGAACAGCTGGGTCTGAAAGAAATGCTGGTCTTTAGAATATTGTGATTTTCTCTAATGCAATTATAAAAACAAAAATGTCATACATTCTGGATTCATTACAAATCAACTGAAATATTGCAAGCCTTTTATTATAATATTGCTGATCTTGCTGATTTTGTTTTTTTAATTGCATTACAGAAAATAAAGAACTTTATCACAATTTTCTGAGACAGTCCTGACTCCTGTATGTGCGCTTCAAACGGCACAACAGGAAGGATCTTTACCAGCCGCCACCAACTTCACAGCCATCTTCTACCGCTCCAGAACAGGCACAGGAGGTGAAACTCTGTAGGACCCATGAAGAGTGGAGGAACAGCCCTGGGAAAAGCCTCCTGCAGCTCTGCCTCCCGCCATCACCCAACCAACTTTTCACACATACTCCCAAAAATTGATGATTTTGTTGAGGGAAGGTTACAGTTCTGCAGTAAATATCTCAGCATTTTAAAACCAAAATGAGCAGCCTTATTTAGGAACCAACAGATGTTTGTACTGTGAAAATAAAGTTTGATGAAACTTAATTTCATTTCATTATTGCACTGAACTGCGATCATGAATGATAGGCCTTATCTTCCTTAGTGTGTTACAATGTCTTTTAACAGTTCATCATTCATAGTAAGCTCATACTGTACATTAATAATGGATGATTTTTGAGTTTTGAAGAAACTAAACAAATGGCTTCAACAAGAAAATTCATATGTTTAATCTTAAAAGGAATAAAAAAGTAAAATATGGGGTAAGGGAACTGTCAATCGAATTTGTGCACATAAATCAAATGTGTGCATATTATTCTACAGTTATGCATAAATAAAAAATTTAAATATTTGTCAAATTATACATATAGTGTGTATTTTCTCTGTAATCCGTGTTCATAATCTTGTAAAGTTGTAACTTTGAGTTGTATTCGCACAGAGAAAATACACTACATATTATATGTATGATTTGACTTAAATGTTTACATTTCTATTTATTTATGCACAACTATAGAATATGCACACATTTGATTTATGTGCACAAATTCAATTAACAGTTCCCTTACCTCCATAGTAAAATACAAAAGCATCCCACACAATTACATCACTATAAAAACTATTCATAAATAATATTAAAAAATACAATGCACACAGTATCAGAGCTGTCAACTGATCACCACCTGGTGGTGAGTTGGATGCGCTGGCGGAGGGAGAGGTTGGACAGACCGGGCAGACCCAAACGGATTGTGAGGGTCTGTTGGGAACGTCTGGCCGAGTCCTCTGTCAGGGACATCTTCAACTCCCACCTCCGGGAGAGCTTCTCTCGGATCCCGGGGGAGGCGGGGGACATTGAGTCCGAGTGGACCATGTTCTCTGCCTCCATTGTCAACGCGGCGGCTCGAAGCTGTGGACGCAAGGTCTCCGGTGCCTGTCGTGGCGGCAATCCTAGAACCCGGTGGTGGACACCGGAAGTACAGGATGCCGTCAGACTGAAGAAGGAGTCCTACCGGGCTATGTTGGCCGGTGGGACTCCGGACGCAGTAGATAGGTACCGGCAGGCCAAGCGGGCCGCGGCTCGGGCAGTCTTGGTGGCAAAAACTCGGGTCTGGGAGGAGTTCGGGGAGGCCATGGAGGAGGACTTTCGGTCGGCCTCGAGGAAATTCTGGAGGACCGTTCGGCGCCTCAGAAGGGGGAAGCAGTACTCTGCCGGCACCGTTTATGGTGCTGGTGGGGAGCTGTTGACCTCGACTGGGGACATTGTCGGACGGTGGAAGGAATACTTTGAGGATCTCCTTAACCCGACTGACATGCCTTCCACTGAGGAAGCAGAGGGTTGGGGCTCGGAGGCGTGCTCATCCATCACCCAAGCCGAGGTCACCGAGGTGGTTCGTAAGCTCCTCGGTGGCAGGGCACCGGGGGTGGATGAGATTCGCCCTGAGTACCTCAAGTCTCTGGATGTCGTAGGGCTGTCTTGGTTGACACGCCTCTGCGACATTGCATGGAGGAAGGGGACAGTACCGCTGGGGTGGCAAACCGGGGTGGTGGTCCCTCTGTTTAAAAAGGGGGACCGGAGAGTGTGTTCCAACTACAGGGGGATCACACTTCTCAGCCTCCCGGGGAAAGTCTACGCCAGGGTACTGGAGAGGAGATTGCGGCCGATAGTCGAACCTCGGATTCAGGAGGAACAATGCGGTTTTCGTCCCGGTCGTGGAACACTGGACCAGCTCTATACCCTCCGCAGGGTGCTCGAGGGTTCATGGGAATTTGCCCAACCAGTCTACATGTGTTTTGTGGATCTGGAGAAGGCATTTGACCGTGTCCCTTGTGCCATTCTGTGGGGGGTGCTGAGTGAGTATGGAGTCCGGGGCCCTCTACTAAGGGCTGTCCGGTCTCTGTATGATCGAAGCAGGAGTCTGGTTCGCATTGCCGGCAGTAAGTCAGACTTGTTCCCAGTGCATGTTGGACTCCGGCAGGGCTGCCCTTTGTCACCGGTCCTGTTCATAATTTTTATGGACAGGATTTCTAGGCGTAGCCAGGGGCCGGAGGGGATCCGGTTTGGGAACCTCAGGATTTCATCTCTGCTTTTTGCAGATGATGTTGTCCTGTTGGCTTCATCAGACCGGGACCTCCAGCATGTGCTGGGGCGGTTTGCGGCCGAGTGCGATGCGGCAGGGATGAGAATCGGCACCTCCAAGACCGAGGCCATGGTTCTCGACCGGAAAAGGGTGGCATGCCTTCTCCGGGTGGGTGGAGATGTCCTGCCTCAGGTGGAGGAGTTCAAGTATCTCGGGATCTTGTTCACGAGTGAGGGAACAATGGAGCGTGAGATTGACAGACGGATCGGTGCAGCGTCCGCAGTAATGCGGTCGATGTACTGGACCGTCGTGGTGAAGAGGGAGCTGAGTCGAAAGGCGAAGCTCTCGATTTACCGGTCAATCTACGCCCCTACCCTCACCTATGGTCATGAACTTTGGGTAGTGACCGAAAGGACAAGATCGCGGATACAAGCGGCCGAGATGAGTTTCCTCCGCAGGGTGGCTGGACGCACCCTTAGAGATAGGGTGAGGAGTTCGGTCACCCGGGAGGAGCTCGGAGTCGAGCCGCTGCTCCTTCACATTGAGAGGAGTCAGCTGAGGTGGCTTGGGCATCTGTACCGGATGCCTCCTGGACGCCTCCCTAGGGAGGTGTTCCAGGCATGTCCCACCGGGAGGAGACCCCGGGGAAGACCCAGGACACGCTGGAGAGACTATGTCTCTCGGCTGGCCTGGGAACGCCTCGGACTCCCCCCGGAAGAGCTGGAGGAAGTGTCTGGGGTAAGGGAAGTCTGGGCATCCCTGCTGAGGCTGCTGCCCCCGCGACCCGGTAACGGATAAAGCGGGAGAAGATGATGATGATGATGATGATGATGATGACAATGCACACAGTATTTGCTGTTTATCTTTATTTAATGAACAACATCACTTGTGTAGCAGGCTCGGCCTCAGGCAGGCTGACAGGTTTCAGGACCATCTAAAAAGGGGAAGAGAAAACATGGATGGAGCAAAATTAATGCAGGCATAGAGTCCTCTCACTACAAACATCACAATGGTAAAAATTGTACCGTTTGTGTTGTACATTGTACTCACACACACACAATCATCACAACAGCCTGCCAAATTGCATTATATTTACGTTGCACTGCAAAAACTCAAAATCTTACCAGGAATATTTGTCTTATTTATAGTTAAAATGTCTCATTTTTAGTCAAAAAATGTCATTACACTTAAAACAAGAGTATTTACCAAAAAATAACTTATTTGACAATTTTTACCTGTTTCAAGTACATTTTCACTTGAAATAAGTAGACAAATCTGCCAGTGGGAAAAGATTTATCTTCTCATTACAAGCAAAAAAGTCTTGTTCCACTGGCAGATTTTTTCACACGCACGCACGCACACACACACACACACACACACACACGCATTGTTTGTCCCATCTCAAAACCATCAACTGCCTTATAAAAATACCAGTAGCAATGTTAGTGTATGACAACTTCTTCATAATTAACAGTACTGTCAGCTTCACAGCTAAAGTTGCTGAATTTACCTCAGATCCGTGTTTTTTCTCCGGGGGGAGGCAGCGGATCCGCCGGGTGAGTTTACTCCTCCTCTGGCTGGGGAGAGCGATTATAAACCAACCACAACTCAGGGAATGGATTATCCTTTGTTGTTTTTTTGTCAACAAAGTGGTGTGAACAAACAAAAATGTTGCGCGGTGGTTTTTTAGATTTAATGCATTCAGCCTTCAGCCAGGTCCTTGGCTTCCGAAAAAAAGTAAACAACAGAGCGCATGGACGTGTCTCTTTGTAGCTGGTTTGTGGTCGCAGCACTCTCTATCTGACCACTCGTTCAGGTGCTTCCTCGAGTTCTTACATCCAACTGCCGAGACATGTCGTTCCCGAACCACTTTTTTTCTTTGAAATATCCATTTTGTCCCTCTTTGTCAGAGCAATGTTGCCACTCTGTGCAATGGTAAACCGCTAGAACGGAAGTGGATTGCTTAGAGGGGAGGAGTTTAGGAGGTAGAGCGGAAACGGCTCGTAAACTTGTCTATAGCCTCGTTGATTGTACAACCCTGCGAAGTTTTTGTGCAAGACCGTTAGTCATCAGTCCTTGTGGAGATGCACAGATCTAAGTGTAACCAGCCAGTCTCAGACTAGAATTAATTTAGTAATTATTCCAGTTTGTTTTTTTTTCACGTTTCCCACTTTTATCCGTAAGGAAAAACTAAAGCCAGCATCGGTTGGTGTTGTCTTATTCATCCTTGGCAGTTATCCCCCCTGTGGCAATGACTGCACTCAAAGCCTTAAGTGCATACATTTCTTTTGTTATTGTTTTCCAGCTTCCAGATATGCCCAGTGCTATTAGAGATTATTCAGGTTAGCGCTTTTCAGCAGCTATGGATAGGAGTTGCAGTTTCCATTGAGAGGTTTATTTCACTTGTAAATGGTTTATTTCAGTTTGTTAAGATGGAATTCAAATCCTAACCATTTGCAAGCAGATTAAAGTCTATTGTAATCTTACCTTTGATTTATGTTCTCCCATCTTTATATGCTATCCCTTTCAGCTCTGATTTTGACTCCAGCTCGGTCACGAGTTTGTGCCGTTTCTCTGGGGAACGGAGCCTGATTATATAGTGCTGCAGAAACTGTGTTTTGTTGGTTTTGGTTTATAATTGGCTTGGTGCAACAATCTGTGTCACTTGATGGGGCACACACACACACACACACACACACACACACACACACACACACACACACACACACACACACACACACACACACACACACACACACACACACACACACACACACACGGCTTGACAACTTCATTGTTTTTATGGTTTTGAGCAACCAACCCTGTAAAACCCTGCGGAAGCAATAATCTTTGACATTTTCAAATGAATTCCTGTTTTCCTATCCTCTGTGACACATTGATGTGACACAGTACTGCCTGAACCTTCACAGATTTTTAACATTTATTCTAATAAAGTTTTTGCATCTGGAAATATTTTTTGGCGTGCAGAAAAGCGCTCATATAATGTCCTTAGTAGCATCTCTCTCTCTGCAGCAGAGTCCAGTGTTTTCTTGGCTTTTCCCTTCATATTTCAATCTGGATGCAAGTATTTTGTCGATCCGCTGATACATTAGGCATTTTTCTTGAAGTCCTAGTTGACATTAGCCTGCCAGAGTGGGGGGCATTTTTGAAGGGTCATCTGCTGATCACGGAGATGACTCATATGAGGTCAGGATGGAGAAGGGCTTTGTCGCTCTTTGTAATGTCTGCACTGTTCCTTCCTTTAGTTGGAAGGTCCAGCGCGCTAGCAGAGCTTAATCACAACAATTCTGAAGTCTTTCTTGTTTCTTTGAATCAAGTCCATAAAATAGCAGTATAATCTGGCCTGGAAGAATCTAAGCCTTAACTATACAACCCCCCACTGAACATTAACTGGATATGACATAGGGCTGGGCGGTATGACCAAAAATGTATATCACAGTATTGTTTTTTTTCATGTACAACTGGGTGTTAACCACATTTTCTAATCATTTGGAAAGGAATTGCTGCAGTAAATTGGCTTAGAATGGCCTATTTTACTGTCATGAGGAGGAAATATTGTAGAAAAACATTAATGTCCACGCTAGTATAAATACAGGTTTGCATGGCCTCACGTGTGCCTGGCGCTAGGACCCTGCGGACACATGGTGTGTCGTCGGGCTGTGTTTTCCTTCATGCTTCCCTGCAGCGTCACATGCAAACACAAACGCACGTACCTGGCAGAAAGATTTCTTTATATCATGTTGTCTGTCGCCCGCGATATTTTTTCTTTTTTTTTTTTACGTTCCGCCGCGTGGCGGAACGTAGCGCCGTGCGGCGTTCCCAACGTTGTGTGCGCTACTGTACATACTCACCGGTATTACGGTATATGAAAAATTCATATCATAAGAAAAATAAACACCGGTATTCGGTATGGACCGGTATACCGCCCAGCACTAATATGACACATGACATATCTGACTGTTAGTTAAGAACTGATAGAGAACTCCCTTCAAGGACACCTAATAAAGAGGAAAAGAGAGAGGGAGAGAAACAATATAATCTGATTCAGCAATGTTAAGATTCACTGTTTCTTACATTGAGTGGAAACCCCCCCAGTTTCCACTCTTATACCTATTTTACATTTTAATGTTTATCTTTCCCCCTCTCTGATCCATTATCACCTCCCCTTTTGTCCTTTCTCAACTGTATTTCATTTATCTCAGTGTGCCCTCAAAGTACTGTCAGTATCGTGCTGTTTCCCCTCTTGCTGTAAAGATGAAGCTGCTGTTTGTTGGCATTTCCTGACATTTCTGCTTTTTTTGTTTTGTTTTGTAATTCAATCATTACCCTTTTAGCAGGCACTCAGAATTTGGCTAAAGTCAGTTTGACTTTGACATTATTACAGATTGTTGTTATGGCAGAACAAAAATAGTGTACTGATTGCCTTGCTGCTGCTGGAGGTGAAATCAGCTGATCTTCTCCTTGACCAGCTTTTTCTGATGGTCAGACAATCAGTAAGTGAAAAATCAATTTCTAGATGTTAAACTTGAATTGAAGCACCCTCCCCCTCTTTTTCCTTTCTTTCAAAGGTACACAATATCTTCAGTTTTGCTCTTCAGCTTATAAGATGCAACAAATGAGGAGGAGGTTGGTGTGGATGGAGGTTAACAAACAGTCACTACCAAAGCAGGGTTGACCTACTGCAAGTTTAAAGATTTTTAGATATTATCAATAATTCTTAACATTATTATTGTGTTTTTTAACAAGAATATTAAACGTTGATATTATTTTCAGTTTTAAAAAAGAGTTTCATTATTTTTGTGACATTGCAACAACTTGATTGTTTTATTTAATTTGTTTTTTTTCTTTGGGCCACTTGAGAAAAAAAATATAAATGGAAGCGATAATAATCGTGTTAATTACAAAAACCATATACATGCACACGTTTGCTTGATTAAAGTATGTATTAAATAAATTGTAAAATTAAATGTATTAAATTTACATGTTTTAACAACACAGGGCTGTTGCAGATGTGCAGGCTTTGGCTGATGTTCGTAATTAAAAAGTTTCCAGTAATTACCTGATTAAAAGCCAAGTGATTAATTGTATTCTTTGAGAATATAATCAGTTGTTAGTCCTGCAGGCATTCGTAGAAAAGTGTCCACAAAGAGCTGCAGGTGATCTCTTAACCCTCTCAAGGAGATAACGAGAAACTTTACCCAAAACACCATTTTCTCTTTTGTCATGTTTCTGAAAAGGTTCATCTGAAATAACCAGATGGATATCCTTATATAGTTAATAAAAAAAAAATATATAGGAGAAAATGAAAACATTGTTATTTGTATCTGTGATTGCACTGTTATCCCACTTTCTATTTTTACCATGAATCTTGTTTCTCTCTCCTCTCAACCTTACACTCTGTTGTCAACACATTCAAATGCAGCTGGAGGATGTGCTACACGATAATGAGTCTCGCTTGCCCCTTCCTGCCATCCGTGCCCCACATCACACAACCTTAGTTTCAACTTTGTGTATTTCCTGTCACTTCCTCTCCATCACGCTCTTTCGAAATCGTTAAGTCTGTTTGTTTTGTCTTATTCTCCCTCTTTTTTTACAAGTTAATCCAGGTCGAGTTATTGATGGATTGAAATCTGAATTGGCCAAAAAAAATTCCCAAATTTAAAAAAAAAAAAAAAAAAAAAAAAAAACTCTCCACCTATCAATTTTTTTTATTATTTATATGCAAAGCTTGTTACCAGATGACCTTTTTCTGAAAAGTGTTTAATTGGCGTGTTTGAATTCTCATTGAGAAAAGATTTTCATGTACTAATTGGCCTCGGTGGAAATCCTCATTAACAGTCAGACCTGTATACCCTTATTGTAGAAATGTGAGGAAGAATTCAGCTGCCTTTAGGCTGCTCCACATGACCTTTTACCTTCACTGATCAACATTGTTTACAACAGGACTGATGGGAAAAACCTCATCCTGCACGTACAAAAGAACTCCAACCATCTGGTCTACTCTTTTAACAGCGTCTTGTCTGCTCAGATGGAGTCCTCTACTTGAAAAGGTTCATATGCTGGATGCAAAATGACGTCAGGCTTCCTTTACGTTGCATGGCTAGATATGTGTTAGTATAACATTGTACATACACAACAACAAAGGGGGGAAAAATAGGCATTAATTACACTGAAATTGTGTTATGATTACTTTTGGTATTTTGCAGGACAATAATTGCTGTAATCTTAACCTGCAACTACTCGCACAGCTACATTTTTTTTTTTATCCACCACACCAGTGCAGTGCATGTATTGAGTTCTCAAATGCAAATGCTTATTCATTACCCAGTGAAAATGGTAAAAACAACCAAAAAGAGAGAACTCCTATGAATTTTAATGCATATAGGAAAATAGTCAGAATGTTTGGACTAAATCTCATGAGCTTAATTCAACATACCCACTCTGACCAAATTATGCCATAGACATTATATTATGACCTCAGGGGATTGTGTCAACTTATGAAAAATAATGCATCGGTTTTCTCTTTTAACATCCAAGTTGAGATAAAATGAACCCTTTTTTCAAAGTGCAAGAAGTGCAGAATCTAACTAGAGACTGTTTGTTGGATTGTTTGTGTTTGAAATTGCCCGAGGTGATGCAGGGAAGTTACACAACGGTGTAAGTGGGGGGGGTCTCAGAATAGTGGATACAGTTATAATGCTTGTAAAAATGTATGAGTAACCATTGGTTCAGATACTGCAGATGAGCTGTCAAGGGTCCATCATAAACTGGCCAGATGGCTTCGTAACACAGCTCTACTTCAGCAGCAGGTTTAAGTGAGACCAATTTGATCAGAAATCAGGTACACAGAAGTTTACCTGGAGAATAGAAGAATGTAAAGCTCTATATGGACTTCAAGTAACCCGTTTAAGCTAGGCTTGGTGGGAAGAAGTCTTTTAATCTCTCTGTGTAAATTGGCTTAGTATTCCCCATGATTCAATAGCTCACAAACTGGTGTCTGGTGTATACACATTTCAGACATGTGTGACATACAGTATTTGTGTGTAGAATACTATGGTATACAGAGGACTTTATGATTGGCTTAAATAGTATCAGATTCCTGGGTCTTGACCCTTCCACCACTGTACCGGACAGCTAGTATGAAGGAGTGTTTGGTTTTTGCACAAAGCAGTGCCTCCCGTCCCCACTTTGGTCTCAACTCTCCAGAAGACATATTTTCTTGTGTGGTTTGTTCAGTTGCAGCTTTGCAGACATAAGCTGTGCTGCCGTGTTTTTAAAAGATTATGCTTTATCCTGGCAATCCCTTCAAACAAACCATATAGTGCAGTCTTAATGTAATTAACTTTATCATTTACCAAGGAGATCTTGGGTTTTCTGCAGTGTTGGTGGGTGTTGCACACATGGCAGTGTCTCACTTTGAGGTGAACTTGCTGCATGATCCAACCTTCAGAAGATGGAAGATCATTCTCACTTCATAATTATGGATGCTTAATTAATGAGGATTGCTTTGTCTTCCTTCCAGACTGATGGCAGGAGCGTTGTGCTAGCACATACCTGAATTCTCCAGACTAGCAAATATAGAGATGGTCACATTTCTGATGAGTTATTCTAAGAAGGGTTATCGCAACAGTTCATCATCAATCATCACCACCACCTTCCTGATCCTCTGATGTCAATCGGATGAGGTATCGAATACAATAAAATAGATGACTTTATTCATCCCCAAGGGGAAATTTTGTTGTCATAGCAGTCAGGTATAAATACAATAGAAAAATAGAATAAAAACAAAACTGAGGTGGAAAAGAAACGACACTTGGACACTTGAAAAAACACAAGATAAATAAATAAATAGGTAAGGTGCTATGGCAAGAGTCAGCATGCAAGGTGACGGGCAGATTCAGTCCAGATGTGTGATGATCGTGGTTCTGACAGAGGTGGATGAGTTATAGAGTTTAATTGCAGTTGTTAGGGACGATTTCCTGTATTGTTCCTTAGAGCAGCGAGGATGGATGAGTCTGTTGCTGAAGCTGCTCTTCAGCTTGCCCAGTGTTTTGTAGAAGGGGTGAGAGGGATTGTCCATGATAGCCAGCAGTTTTGCTAGCATCCTATCCTCCACCACCTCTTCCAGGGTGGCAAGTTTAGAGCCAACAACAGACTTTGCCTTCCTGATGTGTTTGTTCAGTCTGTTCGCTTCCTTTGCCTTGATGCTTGATGATCCTTTTTTTTTTCTCTTACTGGTGCGACAATACTGGACCAGATTAACTTATCCCTAAACTTAGGATATGTACCACACATTTTCAAAGTTGCAGTAATTAAACCTTTACTTAAAAAATACATCTTAGCTAATTATAGACCAATTTCCAACCTTCCATTTGTATCTAAAATTCTGGAAAAGGTAGTTTCAAGCCAGTTATATGACTATTTGTATAGTCTGTTTGAAGTTTTTCAGTCAGGGTTCAGAATGCATCATAGCACAGAGACAGCACTGGTTCGAGTCACGAATTACCTTCTTATGGCCTCAGATAAGGGATTAGTGTCCATACTGGTTCTACTGGACCTCAGTGCTGCTTTTTAGATCAGCATTTAACTGCACATGTTAGAGCATGTTGTTGGGATTAAATCATATCTATCTGACAGATTCCATTTTGTTCATGTACATGAGGTTTCTTCAGAACAGTCGAAGGTCTGTTATGCTGTTCCGCAGGGTTCAGTGCTAGGGCCAATCTTGTTCAGTTTATACATGCAGCCATTGGGAAGTATAATCCAGAATCACGGCATACACTTTCATTGCTATGCTGATGATATGCAGCTCTATTTGTCTATGAAGCCAGATGAAACAGAACCGTTAGGCGTCAAGGACTAGATGTCCGGAAATTTTTTGCTTCTAAATTCAGATAAAACAGAGGTTATCATTCTTGGTCCAGAGCATTTTAGGAAGGGATTAGATGGTGTTGGGATGGCTTCCAGTGCAACTGTGAGAAACCTTGGTGTTGTTTTCGATCAGGATTTGTCGTTTAAACCATATATTAATCATGTTTGTAAAATAGCATTTTTCCATCTCCGTAATATTGCAAAGATTAGGAAAAACCTCTTGCAGAGTGATGAAGAAAAACTAGTTCATGCGTTTGTATCTTCTAGACGAGATTACTGTAATGTGTTATTAGCAAGATGTCCAAGTAATTTGCTGAATAGGCTCCAGCTGATCCAAAATGCAGCAGCGCGAGTGCTGACTGGAATCAGCAAGAGAGACCACGTCTCTCTAGTGTTAGCGTCGCTCCATTGGCTACCCGTAAAATTCAGAATCCAATTTAAAATTGTATTACTTGCGTATAAAGCCCAAAACGGCTTAGCTCTGCAATATTTGCAAGACCTGATAGTGCCTTATGTTCCTGGCAGAGCTCTCCATTCTCGGAGTGCAGGTTTACTCGTAGTTCCTAGAGTATCCAAATGTAGATTTGGAGGGCGGGCGTTCTGCTATCAGGCACCATTACTATGGAACAAACTTTCAATCTGGGTTAAGGAGGCTGACACCACCTCCACCTTTAAAACCAAACTTAAAACGTAAAGCCTATAGTTAGTGTTTAGTAAACCTCTAGTTGGTATTAGTAAACCTCTAGTTAGTGTAAACTCTAGTGTGTTAGAGTCAGTAGTCATAGCTGCAGCTATAGAGCAAGACTATAACAGTTAGTCTCAAATATAGCTTTGTGGTAGATATGCTGCTATAGGCCTATGCTGCAGGGGGGCACCGACATGATCCACTGGGCGGTGCCTCTCACCCTTCTCTTCTTCTTCCCTTTTCTTCTCCTTTTCCATTTTTATTTATTATAAGTATCTCATACCCATCATTTTTGTCCATCGTTCCTGTAGTTTCTTGTACTGGCCCCCTTTTTTCTCTTTTGTGCATGTTTGCAGGCCAGAGCTTAAGTCTGGGAACCCTCCGGCAGGAGGGTCCCCAGACTTAAGCGATCACGGGACTCTTGCGGGACTCTTGCGGGGTTTTTGAGCTCCGAACTTTTACTTATAAGGTGAGCATGAATCAATCTTTTTTTATGATGTAAAGATTGTGTCGTCCCCAAAGGTGGTAGCGGGATGAAATGATAACGGGTTTCACCTTAAGGCCGAAGGCTGGGAGCATGTGTCTGAAGCTCTGAGCACTGTCAGAAGCTAAATAACAGTCATGTTGCATTTGGAGTTAGGCACTTTTCATAGTTTATTTTTACTTTTTTACTTTTATTTATTTATTTAATTTTGGTTGTTAAATTTCTGGAAAAGAAAAAAGTCAAGTCATACATGAGAGAAACTATTCAGTTTGTGGGCAAATATTTTTACTTGTATGAAACTGAAGATGCATAATGCAAACCTGACATTTACATTTAGTTCAGTTTGTGGAAAATGGTTGGCCTGGCTTGATCTTTAAAACTTAAACAGTTATAAAGCATTACAAACTGGGTGCTGCTGAACCACAGGCTTGTATCATGGGGAGAGCAGGACCAGGTTGTGATCTGACCTGCCCAGTGGGGGCAGAGCAGTGGAGCTGTACGCATCCTTTTTTAAAATTCTACTCTATTGTATTCTTAACATTTGCATACAGCACGTCTAAAGTCTTATTTTCACGGATGGTGCATGTTACAAACTGGTACAAGGTTTGGAGTGTAGGTGAGAGGGAGACGTGGTTAAAATCACCTGTGATGATGATGAAGCCCCCGGGTGTACTGTCTGTAATTTTGCAGTCACAGCGTGGATGGTGTTACACGCTGCTTCTGAGTTTCCAGACGGAGGAATATAAACAGTGATGGCGATGACACTGGTAAACTCCCTCAACAAATAATATGGACGTAGTCCGATGGCAACGACCTCGATGTCTGGGCTGCATATGCTCTTTAACAGTAACGTCCACAAGGTGACACCAGCGGTGTTACAGGCATGACTCCCAGTGAACCGAAAAGACCCAAGCGCAATTAGCAGAAGTATAAAGTGACCAATTCTTTGAAAAAGCATCTCGCCGTAGTGAGTAGCAAGATACCGTTCAAAAATGCAGGACAACAAACAAACAACAAACGCAATCAAAATACAAATCACTTACAGAAATACCCGGAGCTACAACAGGCTGCCGCTAGGACGTTGCCATCTAAGGGAAAATCATATACTAAGTTAAAAAATACAGGGGAAACAAAAATAAATGAATAAATTGCATCCAGCAGACTTGGTGAACTCCCTTGCAACCAGTAGCAAAGTCTGTGTACCAAGTACTGCTGTTGCAAGGTCAGTGAGGATGTATAGAGGAGAGATTTCTATAAGAGATTGAGGCTGATTCAATCGTACTGAAATGCACTGTCTGTATCTCAAGCATCACAAAACTTGGTTGTCCATGACATAGACCTCTAAAAACTGTTTTATGTTTCATATTTACCAAATTTCACCCTGATGGAGGGGAGGAAACCTTAACTGTTTGTAAGAAATATTACCACATCTTTTTCTTTTAATGGGATTTTAAAAATGACAGGAAACATCGATCAAAACCACCTTTAGGCTTAATAACATCACAGGATGATGACTTGAACTGATTCTACTTAGAATAACAGCAACTTGTTTTAGAAATTTGAAAACATCATTTTACAAGAGAACAAGCAAAGAATTAAGCACACAGGGGAAGCTGTAGGTTTATGTTAGTATTGAGTGCAGGAGACTTGCTCATGAACACTGGAGATTTGGGAATACATAATGAAAACCATAAACAATTCAAGATGTCACTAAAAAAGAGAAGCAACATATGAATCCACAATACTGTAATCCCTCGCTATAACGCGGTTCACCTTTCACGGTCTCGCTGCCTCACGGATTTGCATTGTGCACAGGAAGTGATGAAACGGTCTCCCCGCTTCATAACTTCCTGTGTGTCAATAACGTTATGGTTTAATATTGTGGCAGGGTGAAGGTGCAGCCACTCAGGTGATTGGGCACAGGTGGGCCCCATCAACCTCTCCACCCTGCCGGGCTACATAAGGAGTGGCTGCACAGCAGCAAGGGGTCTCTGCTGAGGGTGCTGGTGCACGTGTGTCTGGGTGAGGAAATAAAGATTGAGTATTTCTGCACAAAATCCTGTGTCCTCTGTCCTGTCGGTCGGCCCCAGTGGCAACGAGCTTGCTACACTGGCGCCCAACGTGGGACCCGAGAGGATGGAGGAGGGATGCGGGGAGCGGGCCCTGGAGGCGCTGGCCCAGGCGCTGGCAGCCCTGGCAGCCCTGTTGCAGGGCCAGGGGGAGCAGCAGCTTGCAGCGCTGGAGGCGCTGGTGGCGCCGCAGCAGGCAGGCCGTGAGGCAGAGGCTGCAGGCCGCCAAGCGACGGCTCCTGAGGCGGTCCCAGCGACGGCGGGACCCGCAGCGCAACCCACCCCGGCGTCGCGCCTGAGGTTCGTCACGGAGACTGAGGCGGAGACGTAGGCGGAGGTCACCAAGATGGAGGTCGCCGAGACGGGGGTCGCGGAGATGGGGGTCGCGGAGACGGGGGTCGCGGAGACGGAGGCAGAGACGGAGGTCGCTGAGGCGGAGACAGACCAGCTGCTGGAGCAGTGCTGCGTCATGGAGGAGGCGGTCCTGGGCGTGGGGCTGTGCTGGTCTCCGCAATTTGAAGCCTTGTATAATAATTGTAAAAAAAAATAAAGGTTACCACTTCACGGATTTCACCTATCACGGGTTCTTTTTGGAACATAACCCCCACGGAAAATGAGGGATTACTGTATCTGAAAAGGACTAGGGAGAAGTATAGACTTGTTTATTTCCCACCCCTTCTCCATTACTCAGCCTTAACTCTTATTTACAGCCCAAAATACACCAATGCATCCACTCTCATGATTATTTACAAATTTGAAAATGAATACACAAATATAAAAATAAGAGAATAAGATATACTATTTTCACATTTCTAGAAAGAAAATTAAAAATCGAAAAATAAAGTGGTCTCTGAGGCTTCCATGATCAATATATTAGACGGAACAGGAACAGATTAGAGCTTGATGAAGTGCGCACTTACAAGCACTGTAGTGCTCGTGTTTTTAATCTTAATTTAATTATGTGTCTCACTTTGTGTTGATTCAAAATATCAGTTCTTTATCTTCCTCTATGAGATGATGTGAACCATCATTGGGACTTTTGAATGAAACAATGGTGTAACTTATGACTGAATAGTTTATACACCAGCTTGTACACACAGTTGTCCTAAGATTATCCTTGTCAGTTTGTCTTGATTTTTGTCTATATGGTGTTTCTAATATTTAACAAAAGAAGGTGCATGATACATTTCCCTTGTACAATCCATTGACACATTTCATCATTGTTCTTTCTAAATGTGGAATGCAGGTTCAGGCAAACACTCAAATACACTACACATCATTTACTGTCTGCTGAGACAGTCCTGCAGGTATTCTTTTATTATGGGCATGCCAAGTAGTGGCATGACCATATTGCAATCGTCCAGAATGGCCCAAAGGGCAATGTTGCTAGCATTTTGCTAACGAGCTAAAGTCGCAAAAGTCCCACTGCGCACCAGCGGGTGTACAGCATGACCCCGCTCTGATGTGGAAAAAAAAATCCCCAAAAAATAAAACGCGCCCGAAAAAACGAGAAAAAACATGAAAATGAAGGCGTTATAATGGTATATAGGAAGGTTTCCCTTTTCTTATTCCGCACGCTTTTTTCGTCCATTAATACGCCCAAACCGCAACGTGCACCCATGCATGGCATACATCGTTGGATGCGTCTCCATCGTGCCTCGATGGGTATTACTTTTCTCAGTCAAAAGTGTTACCGTGGCAATGCTAGATGCCAAAAAGCAAAAAAAAAAGGCGAAAATTCGGACGCTTATTGCTCGGCCGAACTTTATTGTAGAGACATCGTTCAAATTTACAAACACTCGGCCCGATTGGCACTAAAAGACCGTACAACCTCATCATGCTACGTATTACGGTTTTTGTAATATTTAACTTTCAATTTAAAAAAATGTTCCATTTGACTTTGGACGCTTGTTGCTAGGCAACAGGTTATCGTAGAGACATCGTACAAATGTTCCCCAACTCGGCAGGCTGTGGACTTCAATATATTCAAATTTCATGAAGCTGTGATTTAAGGAAATTTTATGTCAAAATCCATGCCAAAGGCCCCGTTCATTCGGATTGGGTTTTTTACCATGGTGAAAAAAAAAACCTATCCGTTAACGTAGCCTGAACCGGAACGTTCACCCATGCATGGCATACATCGTTAGATGCGTCTCCATCGTGCCTCGATGGGCATTCCTTTTCTCAGTCAAAAGCGTTACCGTGGGGATGCTAGACGCCAAAAAGCGCGCCCCATTATTAACTATTGGGAGCACAGGAATGAATGCAATACAACCGTAAACACCTCAAACTGACATAGAACCACCTCGAACACAACCACTACAGCCCCAAACCAAAGCAGCAAGAGAGGACGAATGGGCGGTAGGGCATGCCCATATCAAAATTTCCTGAAATGTTGTAGTTTTTTTTATAATGGAAAGCGTTGAGGCCTAAGCAAACAGACCTCATCAGCCTTCAGCCCACAGAGAAAAGGTCTGATCTATTGACCTTGTATATATCACTGATTGGCCAGTGTGTGAGTAAGAAATGAGAGCGCAGATTGGGTGCAGATAGTCAGTGTAATTACACTGCTGTGCAAGACATACTCTGCTTGTGTAAATTGGAAAAGGTATCTCAACCACAGATTCAAAGTCCGAGCCGTAAACACACAGATCTAAACTAGTGTGGCTCACACAAAGTTACTGTCTTCTTCACTAAACTCAACTAGTAGATCCAGTCAAGTGGACAGTCTTACTTTAGGCTTATTTTACATAACACGTTTGCTGAAAACTTTAAAAATAATAATTAAATGAATTTGAAATATTGTCTTGCTTGAATACCTTTTCTCTCTGCTGTTAATCTTCCTTGTATATCCATTTTAGTATGCTGTATACAACACAGGGAAATTTTAGATTCCAAACTTTAAACTTGAAATAAGTTTCCAAGTGTTTCATTTTAATATCTCACCCTCAGCTTGAGCTCTAACACAAGTCGTTTGTAGCCGAGTGTAAAGAGGTGGAGATGAGAATCAACACCTCTGAATCCCAGTCTGTGGTTCCTGACTGGGGAGGTGTTATGGGCATAGACAGCCAGGAGAAGGCCCTAGGATGGAGTCCCTGCGATGGGGGCCCTGGGATGGAGGTACCTCTCTCCCTGCCTTCGAAAATAACCTGGATAAGCAGAAGTGGATGAATGGTCTATATACACCTTCCACAGAAGTAAGATGTATCAGAGCAGATCTCGGTTTCACTTTTCAAAAAATAAAATAAAAGATAAAGAGGTCTCAGAGGCCTCCCGATGAATATAATAGAACAGGAACGGATTGGGGTTGATGAACTTCGCGTCTTGGCGTGATTTCTGAACTGGAAATTTAGCTGTGATGGATGAAGTTTCACAAGTGTCGTACACAAGAACACAATTGCAGACTAGAATACAAATTTTGGGGGGGGGACTTTCATCTTTGCCTTTTCCTTGCATCATCTTCACTCACACTTTGCAAGATCAGTCCACATAAGAGCTAAAGAAAAAAATTAGTCGGGGGGGGAAAAAGTAGAGCTGTGTGACTCAGAAATAAGAAGACCAAGTGTCTGTTTTAAAAATTCCTATCAAGATTTAAATTAATGATCAATAACTGATTTCGGTTGGATGATGTATGTTTTAAACATGAGGTGCTCCAAAGGAACCATGAGGCAATGCGGGGAAACTGCCCAAATACGCAGCGTTTATGACTCTTCCGTGTGTCAGTGCTCGACTCCCCCTACTGAATCAATCTCGTCCTGTAGCTGAAATATTACAAATTATTACTGAAGTGCAGCACAGAACACATTTGTTGGTTTTTCTTGATTGTCAATATTATTAGGGCCCGAGCACTGACAGTGCGAAGGCCCCATTGTATCTGTAGGAGTTCTCATTCTCGTGGTTTTTATTTATCTTCCGACGAAATGAGGGCCTTTTTGCCCCCCTAAACGTGGCCCCAAAAGTCACCAAATTTTGCACGCAAGCCAGGCCTGGCGAAAAATTTGATATTTAATGGTTTGCATTAATGGGCGAGGCAAAATGGCTCAACAGCGCCCCCTAGAAAACTTTGTGCCTCGAGCCCCATAATACGGTTTGACGTACATGCACGAAAATCGGTACACACCTGTATCATGTCGCAACTTAAAGAAAAGTCTCTTGGCCCCGCCCCTTCATCTGGTTGGTCGATATCTGATAGTTCCTACTTTCTGCCATAACTTTTGAATGGTTTGATATAGAGAGTCGTGGGTGTTGTTGTTATTAAATATTATTATTATTATTATTATTATTATTATTATTATTATTATTATTATTAATAATAATAATATTAGTATTAGTATTAATAATAATATCATCAAATGTACATATTTTCATATTACATTTTCATTATAATCTCAGGATGTTTTAACTCTTGGAAAAAAAAAAAAAAAAGACATATCTCCTCAATCTCAAAGTGGGGAGCTGGATAGCTCAACCAGTTGATCAGGGGCTCACGGGCTAGTCCCTCAGGACCAGTCCCTCAGGGTCGATGGGAATCACATCAATTCTAGTCAAGGAGAGTGGTGTCACGGAAGGCGCCGTGGCGTGGTTTAAAAGCATACTAGAAGAGACCGTCCACTCTGCTTCGCTAAAATAACTACCAAATCCAATTCAACGCTGGACCATGGTGAAGCTCCAATATAATAACAGCACATGGACTTAATCGGGAAGAGACAATCTGTTGAAGTTTCACATTAGAACACTAAAAGTGTGACTTGTACATTTACGTTAACCTGTGGAGGATGTGGGTAAGCAATTCAGAGGGGTTGAGAGGAGAACTGAACCATCAGTTTAGAAGGTGAAAAGCCAGTTTTTAATGTCACCACTCTTGCTATTTTATGGACGATTTCATAAAGAGCATCACAGAACAGCATTCACATCTTCAAACCTGCAGACTAACCCACAAATCTCAAATGATCTCGAGCCATTTTAGATGGATAATCTTACAAATACAGATGAGGAGGCTGTGCTCACAGGCAGAATCCTCCAGAAAAAAAACAGGATGTGGAAAAAGAACAGCTGACATTTTTCAGTAGTGTCTGGAGTGGAGCCTTTCGCTTTGTGTTGATCTTTGTATTGTCTTCAAAGTTTTCCATGAATATCCGTTTGTCCGTCTGGCACTTTTTAAAATCTGTTGCAATGAGTAACTGTGACAACGGGAGCATTGTTCATACGGGAGGGCAGCTGACCGAGCTTTTGGAAGGTTATCAAATACCCAGGCTGTGGCCCCAAATCCCAGATGAGTTGAGTTCAGGTTGTAGGAGCAGCCTTGAGACTTCAAGTCGAGTGGTAAAAGTCAAAGGATTAAGACGGCAGTGCTTGTTAGTGATAGATGGTGTAATTGTGAGGATGTTATAATGAATTGGTGTCTCTGCACCCCAGATATTTAGCTGCTAGATGTGCTAGATGTCTGTTCATAGAGTCTCAGTATTGTTTTGTCTGTAGTGTGTGTCACACCACCAGCTGCTGTTGACGCTGCATGTGACACTTCCACCTCCGTTGTTCAAAGAAAAACTGAAAGAAACAACATTAAATGGTACATGTGCTCTTGAGTGCGTGCGTGCGTGCGTGCGTGCGTGCGTGCGTGCGTGCGTGCGTGCGTGCGTGCGTGCGTGTGTGTGTGTGAAGCCTAACAATGTAAAAATAATCATAGTATAATGTAGTGTATAGTACAGACCAAAAGTTTGAACACACCTTCTCATTCAAACAAATGGGGAAGTCTGTCCTCACTTTTGGTCTGTACTGTATATATGTAATTTAATATAGTAAGTATAATGACACTGTCACTTTGTTTAAGACCACCATGGTCTGAAAATAAGTCATTGAGAGTGTCTCAGATTCGTTGTGTGCTGTGACATCACAGACTTGGATGATTTTTGAAAAATCTGGTGCCTTCACCTATACTCCCAATTATTCAGAGGCAAACTGTGACCAAAAGTACCCCTGCAGAGTTTCTCGAGTTTCCTTTGAAGCGGAAGAAACTCTGTAGGGTGTACATTAAGGCTGCAGACTGTGATGCCCTCTGTGAGCCATATGGAGATGCATCAATGCCAGGAGTGAGTGAATGAAAGACTACATTAATTTCTTAGAAAACACCATCCCCACCAGGTCAGTGATGTGCAGTATTCCCAGTAACATGGTGTGCATCCCCAGCCACCTGAAAGAGCAGCTAAACAAGAAGCTTACTCCCTGGAGAGAGCGCTTTCATAATGAGCTACTGGGGACTAAAGTCGAGCTTAGACCAACTATGACAGTATACAAGAGAACAATCTCTAACAGAACACTGTGGTCAGGGCTAAAAAAACATAACGGGCTTCAGGGAGAATGGGGATCAAACTAATGGAACCCTGGACAGAAACAAGCCCGTCCTAAACTATGTTCATGGTTAAAATTTAAATGTGTTTCGCGAATATTTGATTGTACCCAGAAAAAATATCTATACTGTATCACATTCTTTATAAAGGGATTATAACTCTGAAATCATAGCTGTACTAATAGTATAAACGTGTTTCATCAGTCAAAGCATTGGTAGTTTTGCATCACAGTAATTTCTTGAACCTCTTAGAACATGATACCTGCATTTCTTGAACATAAGAGAATACTTTGATCACGTATTCGGTGTCAGCAGATGCCGGATACACGAGTTTGGATCCAAATCAGCATCAGGAGAGAGGTCTGATCAATAAATCATACATAAAGAATTTTATTAATTGAGGCATCAAATGACTACTTTCAGTTTCTGTTGAAAGGAAGATTACGACATTTCACAAGCGCAGAATCACAGTTCTGTCAAAGCTCGCTCTGAAGGGGGTTGATGGTGTGGGTGATCAATACCAATCACTGAGCAAATGCTTGTGAGAGGATGGATCGGCTGGGGGTCTCCACCAGAGGCAACTTTAGTTTTCTAATTCCAGCCACTTTTCATTGAGCAGCAAAGGTCACATGATGTAATACTCTCATCTCGTGAGGAAAACCACTTGAAGCGGTGTCAAAGCTGTGACTCAAAAAATTAAGTTCGACTTCATCTGTGTTCCATTATTCAAAGATGGTGCAAGAATGGAAATTGATAAGTCTAATACAGATTTTTATTTACCTTTTTATTTTATTTCCAAGTTATTTTCTTCCCTATTTTTTCCCCCCACTCTTTTTGCTCATTTTCATCTTGGACTCCAGCTAAACATCTTTTTCTCAGGCTGAGTTTGTCCACATTAATGCTGTGGAGTCAGGGCTGGAGCGCTGCGGGGTGTGAGCAGAAGATTGGCCAATACATCATAAACCCCATCATGGAGTGGACCCATTAAGTCGGCTGTTCTGAGGTTCTCTGGGTTGTGTGTTTGCAGGGGGCTTGCCATCTGCTCCTGATCTATCATTTTTATCTACTATGTCTAATGACGATGGTATTTTCGTTACTAGCTGGGTTAAACCATCAGGCTGGGTCATCTTTGGGTTTAGAAAAAATACAATCTCATGTAGGGCTGGGGATCGATTCAAATGTCAAGATTCGATTCCGATTCTTAAGATTCAGGTTTATCACGATTCGATCCAATTCGATTCCGATATTGATTTGGGTTAGTGTTATTAAAACGTGTTTTTTGAGCTGTTGCATGAATTATATGACTGTAGTTATGCAACATATTAATACTAGTATTATATTGAGATTCAACAGCAAGTATTGGCAACTAATGATGCCAGAATGCTGATATAATTGCTTTTGGAAACATTGTGTGGGTCAGAATTATCAAACAGATCCAGGGCAGCAAACAGAGGTAGGGCCGTATGAAATGTTTTTTTTTTTTTTTCTCACATTCCGTTTTTATTTTTTCCATTTTTTTGATAATTTGGTTTTTAACATGTTATGCAAATGTAACCCCAATATGGTATATAAAGTGATGAAATATAGACAATTAATGCAATTATAACTGAAAACTTTAATGTTTTCATAGCTTTAAACAGATTTAAAGGCAAAAACATGGCAGTACTTATTCTCGTGTCCAACAAAACATTCCTTTTTTGGGCATAAACAAAAAATACCAAAAGTAATTTGTATGAAATAAACTAAGAGATAAATGACTCAAATAGGCCTTTCAATATCCATTTAAAGTGCAAAAAAAAGAAAGAAATTGCAACAGCTCATGCAGTAAACAAATCATTTTAGCTTGTCTAACTTATTCTGTCACCAGACACACAGCTTGCCATGAAGCACCTGGTATTTTTCAGGTATGTCATGACAAACCGTGTGTCCGATAACAGAAGAAACCAAACAAGCTATAGTAAATATAGATATTATGAACTTCATTGAACTAATATAACATTTTGAAATTTAAACTGAAATATCCAAAGCACTGAACACTGGTTGTGCACAGTTGGGGGTGTGTATGAATATGTCCGTGTCCGTGTGTAAGGTGTCTGGCGATTCAATGTTCTGCAAGTTTTGCCAGCACACGGTTGACCGGACACGGAAGGAGCCGTGCGAGGATCACTTACAGAGTGAAACGCATAAACGTTACAACACAAAGAGGCTGACCATGGTGTACTTTAACAGCGACGTCTGTAATAGGTGGAATCGTAATTTTGTATTACAGTATGTTACGTGCCGTAGTGTGTGTGTGTGTGTGTGTGTGTTTTTCTTTTTCTGCTTGTTGCAGGAGCTGCTGGGACGGAGCCTCGCAGCTGGTGCCCATCTACAATCAGGAGATCAGGAGGCTTCGCAGGTGTGACAATCAGAAGACTACCATAAAGGAGAGTGGACTGGAGCTGCCGGGTGGCTGTCCTGTGTGGACCGTGCTGTCTGCTGTGTTCGGTGTCCGTGGAGCTTCAGTGCTCCCCAGAACCGCTGTCTCACCACCTTGCGTTCTGCCAGTGTGTTTTTTTTTGTCCTAGGTGTATCCTACAAGTGTGTAGCAAGTTTAATTTGGTTCCTAGAGGCCGGTGTTCTTCCTGAGTTTCCCTGATCGTGCTTGGTTGTCCCTCCTTTTGAGTGGATTGTTTTTTGTTAAATGGTTAGTCCTTGTTGTCCTCGGTTTTTAGAGGATTGTTTTGTTTTTAACAATTTTGAGTCCTTGGTTATTAATAAAATCCCTGAATTTTGTTTACACTCCCAGCCGTCATCTTTTTCCCTTCCCGGGAAATTTCTACTATTGTTGCTCCTGAACCTCCTAGACTGTTCAGTGCGTAACAGTACGACCGACTCCTCGACTTTGTAACGTTGGCTCTCCCAAATGCAGGAGAGCCGAGATTACAGGACAAAGCATCAATACAAGGTCATAACTGCAATCATTTTTACAGGCCGATTGACACAGTAGAGATGCATCAGCACTTCAGTGAGCGCTGCACCGAACTTGCTTACTTTCAGGCTGATTTGAATTTAAAAAAGAGATTCCACGATTAAATCTTGTATGCAGCTTTTTCAGTGGAGAGTTGAAAAGTAAAGAAAACCACAACAACATCAAAACCCTGTTCACTTCGACTCAAACTGAAAATGCATGAGCTGAACTACATTATGTGCATGGCGCTCTGATGCAGATGTGGAGTGGGATCATTGTTTATTTACTGTATAGTGGCAGAAGTGCGTCGTTTGTTTTTTGTCATGTAAATCTATTGTAATTTTTGTCATGAGGAAGTAGTTTCATCCTTAATTGATGTTCGGACCCTTTGTGAATGCTGAAAACAGCCCTATTCAATTTGATGAGCGTCCCCGGTCTCTGTGCAAAGTGAAATCTGGTCGGGTGTGGTGCGGGTGTGTGTGGGGTTCTCTTGTGTGAATCACCGCTTCAAACAGAAACTGATGATTAATTTCAATAAGATTCATTATTTTATCCTTGTTCCTTTTTTTATTTAAGGGATAATTTCTGTACAACCTGGTGTGAGCAAGTTTAAAAATATAAAAGTTTGAGAGCAGATGGCTGTTTGCACACAACAGCGTCTGACAGCAATAACAATGTTTAATATGTGTGTTATGTTGGCAGGTGAATGTGTATTCATACCAGTGACTGCAGCGCATGTGAACGCATGCTCAAGCAGTTTGTGCACACCTGTCCAGGGAAATGTGGGAAATGACCTTATAATTAGTGTTGTTCTCAAAATGAAAGGTATAGTTTAAAAAAAAAAGGCCTCTTGGCAGTAAATTAGTAGCCTGAAAAACAAGCAATATTAGAAATATGCAGGTTTTAGACAGGTTGACGTGCAGAAAATGTCTTTTCTTAGTCACAAATCTGTCGAAAAACACAAGTTCATATCAGTCAAACAGTAATTGCTATCTGTGGTGTTGCTGCTGAGACTGTTGCAGTAACGGGATGTTTAAAGGACGCCAACTGTTGGAAGCAGAATAATCGTGACAGGACAGAGATTTTGTAGGCGAGTCTCCGTTTTCAAGCAATGGTGGGATTATGCTTTTCCAGGGATGAGTTTAAAGGGGTTTGACACACAGATCCAAAGTACTGAAACAAAAATTAAGTTAACCACAGTTGATCTGAAGTCCCATTCACAACTGCTGATCCAATTCCAGAGAAGTTTTTAATCCCTCAAAGCTTTAGCAAGCACCCTACATCTAACTTCATCCTAAAATATGCTCATATCTCCTTCATGTTTCTTCCAACTCTGTCCATCTGTCTCTGTTTTTCCCTTCATCCACTGGTTCATTTGGGTTGTGTAGACTTATGTACCCATCAAATGAGTAGCATCTCTGTCTCTTGATGTAATATGAATGGACGGTTTTGTCGCTGGGGGGGGCACAAGCCACTCTGAAAACATGTGAGAAATAGGGGAGGCATGAAGAGAGGGATGAAAAATCAAAGCAAAAAGCTGGGGGAAGTGAGGCATATAATGGGGTGGTTGTTCAAGATGGAGTGAGAAGCTAAAAGAAAAACAGTGCATTAGCTGCAAACATGCAAGTGAGAAGGTGGTGGAAAATGTAAAGGAGTGAGAGAAAAGATGAAGGGAATTCATCTTCTATTGTACGCTTTAAAGGAGACCCTGGAACCTCCTGACACACGAGAAGAGATCCTGAAATGTCAAAACGCCAAGAATAAAGCTATTCACAGAAATGCAATGACAGTTTACACATACGACTGACATACAGCTACACTTTACTTGTCAGCTGTATCCTGACACGGTCTTTGTCTTTCAAAACAAAGAACATTTAAACCTATACAGTACAAGATGTGGTATGAAACAGAGGCTTGACGTGGCTTCAGCAGTTGCAAATTCACAACCAACATGGGTTAGAGAAAAAGTGAGTAAGACAAAAACTGTCTATTTATGATCAACAAACTCCTGTCAAACTAAAAGGTGGAGAAAAGTCAGAACCTACAATCGTTTAAGTTGAGTTCAAGTTACTTTTGAGCTAGAAAATGTTCATTCGGCGTGTTGAGTGATTCGGAAAACTATTTTCTGTATTGTTTTTCTATATTCGCAACACCACATTTTTGTATGTTTTCAGTCATTATTTGTAGAGATATTTTGGTTTGCTTTGTTTCTTTGAGGTTTTAAATGTGCACATTTTAATGGACTGCTGTCATCAGCCTTTTTAATTGGGTTGAGTGCTGGACTTTGGGCAACTGAAACACCTTGTACTTCCTCCCCTCTTTTTCTACCTCGTTTTCTCTTGTATTGCTGATCTGCCATTGTGCTTGGGATCATTTGCCGTTTGCTTGGCCTGATTTCTGCTAAACTTTATCTGTTGGACAGATTTCACATTTAATTCTTGAATAGTTTGGTATTCTGAATTATTTGCGCTGACTGCATCCAGGTCTTGACAGTGTGTGTATCCACAATCGGGGGTTCGGCTAGTGTTTCAGGCGCCGGATCGTTGAAGTGTGTGTGCATCACCCTACAAAAGAGGTCTTCAGGAGCCTTTGGGGGGTGAAAACCGTTTCTGTAGTAGAAGAGGTGCTCATATCTGAGGCACTACCTGGGAGGGTTCTCAGTTGATTGCCAATTCTATTAGCATGATTTTACGTTCAGCCCTCTCACATTAACATAAACCACGTGTACACATCTCATTTGAATCATTTGGAACAGAAACATTTAGTTTTAACTACATTTGATGAAGATTACAAGAAAAAAAGACACTTCGTCCTGAGGCTTTTGAAGCTTTCTCTTCTGCAACCTGCAGCATTCATCTTTTTTGTCCCCTTTTGTGCATTTGGCTGTTTGCGAACAGCCAACAAGGTGCATTGGCACAGTATCGCCATCACATGGTCAGCGGTGGTATTTGTTTGGTCAACCCCTGTTCCCTGTTCGAGGTTCCCATCTGGTAGGTTTAATGAAAATGCCCCTTACCTTTTTATTTGTATTATTTTCAAACATAATGCTTTTGAATATGACCAAACATCTCCACTTTGGTCTTTTTTATGCAAGATACTTTTGACCAGCAGGACCTGGATTCTGCATACCCTCAGTAGAAACAGTAGATGTGCGGTTAGCGCTTAACACACTATTCATTTATCCTGTTTTTGTTCAACTGAGGCGTGATTAACCTACATTTAAGTCCTGGTGGACCTGAGGACTTAGTTTTGTCCTGATTTATAAAGTATAAGAATTAAGAGTGAAAATACCTTTTCTTGTCACTTTGATCCCTAGACCCTCCCTTGGGTGAGCTGGGAAGATTTCATTTGGTTAAAGTCTGCAACTGTGCCACTAGATGTCACTGAAGCCAAAAATTGATTGTTGGCTATACTTGCTGTAAAGTTTCTTTTGAGATTTTTGTTTTCTTTTTTCGTGACATTTTTCCTTCAGTCTGGAAAGAGGAAAAAAAATATTCTAAATAAACTTTTTAAAAACAGGACAGCAATGCAGACGTATGTTTACACCTACGTAAGATCTGATGCAACCAATTACCCTTAAAAATCACACAATGACAAGACAATATGAAAAGTAATAGAGGCAATACCCCATGATAAGAGTGTTTGGCACAGTTACAGAAATTCAGGAATTTATTAAGAAGTGTTCAAGTTGTGAAGTTGATAATTATTCCTTCAGAGGAAATGTAATGAGTGTTACAACCACAAAGATTTACTGATCGGTGTGCATGAATAAACCACAGACTGCAAACTGTCTTCGTGGCTGATTTAACTGACACAAAATTAATTATCAACAATTTTGATAATTAACTGTCATTTCATAAGGCTTCCAAACACTGGATGTCCAAAACTGTTACTTTTTAAGGATATATAAAATAGAAAAACTGTATCATCAAAATAAGTGAGCGCTGTGGTGTTTAGAGATGATTAAAACAGATGTCTTCGTTTAAATTCAGCTCTGCTTTGTGGATCACTTCCTTCCAGACGGAGGTTCTGTGGAGATGTCAGAGTTGCGGATTCATCTAATTGAGTTGCAAACTTGCCGTTCCTGTTTGCTAGTTAAATGTTGGTTAGCTCCACTGAGATAAGTAAAGTTTTTCCATTGGGGCATTTTGCAAACAAAGTAACGCCATGGAGTTGTTGAAAAATAAACTTCACTCAAGCGAGTGTGTGTCGCCGCTTGTGCAATCCTCTTATTCCAAACCTTGTTCTTTTTAAGCTGGACAAAATGAAACTCAGTGCTGACCATGTTAGCCCCTTTATTAATCCAATGTGACATTTTAGAAAACAGGATATTTGAGAAAAGCTGGATTACTTTCTGATTCTTCAGCTGCCTTGCTGTCTATCCTCTGCTGGCTGTGGCTCCTTGTTCTCTGTATTTAGAGAACCCCCAGTGGACTGAGCGGCGCTCTTAGGGAGAAAGCATTAACATTTATATAGAAACATGAGACCATTGTTCGTCGTGAGATAAATGTAGCATTTCCCTTTCTCTGTTTTAGATGGAACAATGGGGACAGAACTTGGCAAAACATTGTCCACTGCCACACAGTAACCCTGCCTAATGGCTATATACAGCAACATAATTTCCTTTATTAGGCTGTCTCTTAGACTTCATTGTTGTGTTGCTTGTATGTATGAGATGACTCGGGGTCCAGGGTGTGCGTGTCATGTTGTAGAGAGACTGAGGATGTGTGAGGAAGATACGTGTCAAGTCTGTTTAAGAGGATCAAAGTCAATGGCAATTGGAAAGTTGCACACATGGAAAAAAGAAATCCATTGTGAGAGTAAAGGGAACAAATGCTAAATCCAGAAGCAGGAACAATGCAATAAATCATGTGAATAAACCTACCATCTGACCACAAGGGAGCACTAATAATCTGAACCCAGTGTGCATAGGAGAGCTATGTATTGTTTCTTTACAAGACTCTCACTGGTTTGATTTTACTTTTACATGTGCACGTTCCTTGTTCCCTTTATCATCTTTTACCTTTTGTCTCTGTTTACCATCTTTGTACCTCCTGTTTGGCTCCTCCCACATTACACATGTACCATGTTACGGTGCCAGGCTCGGTAATTAATTTAGACCTGGGACAGTTTTGTTTTTGAGCAATATCACCATGACATGTTTGCTGAGTAAGCTGGAGCTGGAGCAAATACTAATTCCACTTTTTTCCACCCATGAAAGAGGAGAAAGTATGACACCTTTCCAACATGTAACAGACACAAAACGTAACACCTAACTGTGATAAAGGTGCAGACTGCAGCATAAATTGCTTCTGCAGCTCGTACAACATAACAAGTTGGGTGGGTTCATGCATTAAAAGATTTGGGTCTAATTTACCTAAAACTAGTTTGGCAGGTTTAGGCAAAAACTTGACCTACTTACGGTGAGACCAAATAAACGGTTACATGTAGGCAACAAACTTGGTTTGACGGAATTAGGAGAAACTACTTGGCTAAGCTTGGGTACGAGAAACAACATTGAAGGTTAAAGTGGTGAAATAACTGGATAGATTTATGCAAATTAAGTGCATAGGGAGGTTCAGAGAGTGAAAGTACTTGGTTTGATTGAGGCAGCAGTTGCCAAGGTCTTCACAGCACGAGAGCTTAAGTAGAATTGGGTTGCGTAAGTTTTGGGCTACAAGATGAGTTGGAGCAGTTGAGGAAACGAAAAAAAGATGAGTCAACAAGAATGATTTAAGCAGCTGAGTGAATTGATTAGTCAATACAAAATTACTATTTGGTTACGTTTAGGCAAAATAATTATAGCTTAAGTTTAGACAATATGAGCCATACACTGTTTCTTCTGCAGGAAACAGCTTCTCTAGTACCCAAATGTTTTACAAATAGTAAATTTATCAAGTCAAAGTGTACTTTGTCAATTCACTATATAATAAGCATTTCACAGACACCTAATGTGCAATTTAAACTTAAATTTACACACAAACACACACAAACCACACTCATCAGCAAAGTACAGTAAAAAATGCATCAATATCAACAATAAATAGATGTATAGGCTTCCAAGAAGAAGGAAGTACTGAGGTAGCTGCTGCTTGGTAGCTGAAATTAGATTGGTTGATGACATTTCTGTTTATTTAGGAAACTATTATAGTTTGTGATAGACTGATTTATTAGATACAGAATGTTATTACTGGTAAATTGCCCTTTTAGCTGGCATTTATTACCAATACAAAAACAACTCCTGTAAAGTAAAATAAAAAAGCATGTATTCAGTTGTATCTTAAAGTTTACCCAACAGGGATAACAACGGACTACCCACTGAGTGACAACAGAAAGCTGATGTATGCTTTATACACTCACTACAGGATCACAGCTGCTGTGGTTATCTCTGACTTACCTTGTACCTGTTCTCATCTGACCTACGCTTTCTCAGCCTGAAAGGTGTATCAGCCTCCTATATCTGATCCTCTTCCCTTGCGAGGGTTTCTTTGTCAGTAGCTGTGCTTTCCCACATTTTATTGAACCAAACTCCAGGCATGTGAGGAGGATTCCTCAGATAAGCTATCAGGTGCCAGCATCACAGAGAGAAGCCATCAAGCCATGAAATATGTGTCTGGCTGTGAGTCAGGATGATGGCACTGCATGCGGAGCGAGAACCATCGAACACATAAAAAACAAACTATGCATTAGCATATTCACAGAAATAGATACTTTTACACACTGAGTGCAGTGTGAAGGGATGCTGCTAATTGTATTGCTTGTGCAGATGCATAATTACGCAAGCAAGTGCCATCTTTTTCATGGTGTTTAATTTACAAACACAGATCCATGTCACATCACTGGAAGTGCAAACCAATGTTTTTAGTTTTTACCAGGACATGTTGTGTGACCGTAGGTCAATCAGTGACTTTTTCCTCGATGTACATTAAACATAAATTTGCAACATTAATGTACCACAGATGTCGTCTGCTGGTGTTTTTAAATGTAAAGTTGCTGGATAGTTTTTTTTTCACACATGAATAGCTCATGACTTTGCTGTTACGTTCTGTTGTACTTGTTTGTTGAAGACTTGTTAATTTTTTGTGCTTTTGTGGCTCTGTGTTGCCCAGGAAATCATGATAGACATACCTTTGCAGTTTCAAAGATGGCAATAAACGGATTAATGCATTTCTTTAAAAAATAACATAGAATTGTGAGTGGCAGTCACACGTAGGTACTTTATCACCATTTCTACGTAAACTATTTCTCCTGCAAAAAGCATGTGTTGGACATTTTGCTGGAGTCTTAACATCACTCTGTGGTTGCCAAGATTGGAGAAGGAAAGCCAGATAATAACAGGCAAAGTCTTGTTTCTAGTTATCCTCTCTCAAACTGAGCATCGTTGCATTTTCTTTTTTAATGAATATTATCAAGTCAATAAAACATATCAATTACTGAGCTCTGGGGCGAGACAAATATTGGACACAGGGATGCTGCCTGATTTCCAGTCTTTGTGTTTCGCTAATCTATTATAGTTAAACTAATACATATGAACATATTTCATATGTTTTGCAGCCTGGAGTGTGTGTGTATGTGTGTCTGTATAGTCTAAAACGGGGCCAATATCCACTGATTTCTGGCATAAATGTGCTCCCTCAGATAAACCGAGGCTCTGTAGATCTGGCTGTCCTCGAGACTTATGTCTTAGTACAACATTTCCTCTGTGTTACTCAGGATTAAGTTTCATTGCTGATCAATGACAGAAGGAAAGCGTTTCAGCATTATCAGTTTCATGATCTTCAGTGCCACTGTCGAGGATTACTGTGTCCAGTAATCTCACCCTACACATAATCCCAGCCCATATTCTTTCAGAAATAAGTACTAGCCAGAAAACGTATTAATTTGAAGACTTGGACATTTGTTGTACTCTTGGAGGCATACGTGGTCCTAATAAGAACAGAGGGAAATGAGATGCACATACTACACATTATTATTCCCCCATACTATTGCCAACTTCAGCTCTTTTTTATTTGCCTCTCTTCTCTGTACAGCGTGTGAAAATGTTGAAAGCAGGACCACCAGGCCTTTAGGAATGAGAGAAATAGATAGCATAATTCAAGAGAGAGCTCAACAACTCCAGGCTGCTGGACCGCATTAGGCTTTTTATTTTCTTTCTTTCTGTAATTTGGGTCCACATATATGTGCAGCTGCAGAAGTATAGCCACAAAAATGGGGAGACAAAAAAAACTGAGAAAAGGTGAGCGAGACAAACAAGAAAATAAGGGGGCGAATAGCTGGAGAGAGAAAGAAAATGGGAGAGGGCTGGAAAAATAAATATTGCTTTCACTGAATGAGGTTGGGCTCAGATGTTGGAACAAAAGTAGTTCTGCTCTTTTTGTTTGTAATATTTCCCTTCAAGGCTTATCATGATAACCGAAGGGGCTGCTGAAGATGGTCCCATGCTTGATTTATTCTCATTATTATTTGCTCTTGTTTGCTAAAGTGCGGGATCTTTTCCGGGTTCATGAAAAACAGTGATATGGAAACATGATGGTGCAGTTTGTTGTGGAGATGCAAAGCTGGTGTTGGAGGAAGATCCCAAAGCTTTTATCTTTTCTTTTTGAAGCTATGCTGATAGTCACGTTTTGCATGACATTTGCAACCACGATTCTTGCAAAGCATGAGTGCAGCAAAACCTTTCCATTTACAATAGTTGATCTGACGTTTTATCACATACTGTTGCCACATGCTCGAGGAATTTCATGTCCAAAAGCCGAAAGGCAGTCATTCAGCTGGGGGGCCAACGTTATAAGCTGCTGCTTAGTCCCATCTGTTGTAGGGCTCTCTGTGCAGCTCTGCGCTGATGTGCCAGCATTCAGATGGTCATTCAGAGTGCCAAGGTGAGACTTTTAACAACCTGCTCGTCTTCCATCACCACAAATGGGCCACTCAAAAAAAGCCCACGTTGGAAACAGGCCCCCCGTTTGATGTGCAAACAATTGGCAAAATGCTGGAAAAGTGTAATACTAATCTGGTCGCATGAGAGTAGCCTTCACTCTTCAGTTAGTGGATGTTGCAAGCTGACAAAAGATGGTAAATTGTGTCTGGGTTTACTGCAAATGGTTTCTCTCATTTACAAATGATCATAATGAATGAATGATGGTCTGTTGTTTCATTTACTTGTGTGCATGAACAAAATATTTAAGTTAAAGTGCCCATCTGTCTATACAGGACAGCCTTTTCACTAGTATCAAATATGGTCATGTTAACCTTGGTTTTCCACAGCTTCCTTCGTGACATTTCGTTCTTGCTTGTGGATTGATTTCTAATGTTTCCTGCTGTCATCTACTGATCCATAAAATAATTATAAGAGTCAATACTCATCTCAACGACTGACCATAAACACTATAGTTTTCCCCCTTTTCTATTTTTTTCTGCCTCTATAAATGCCCTATCAACTGCTCTCATCTGGACCGTATATGTGTTGATTTGACATTTCCTCTTAAAAGGCCACAGATGGATCATTATTTGGAAACTGGGTGCAGAGAGATGCTGCTGCACAAAGAGAAATGAGCCTTGCTGAGCCAAGAGAAGCAAATCTGTTTGCATTTACACGGCTGCTTTTGTGCAACGTAAATATTCCTTTTAATATCACATGAGGTAACAATTTATAAAAGTGTGAAACTTCACGGTGAATTACAAACAAAGTCATCAATCTGTTGCTCTCTTGCCTCGAGGTGAAAACGTTTTTTTTTTTATATTTTCTGGCTGATTATATGAAGGCATTTTTACTTAAAATATGTTAATCTCTTTACAGCAAGAAATATATCTTCAAAAAAGTATCTTAACGATTTTGACAAATTTTAGTGAAGTAAGGACGGGTCTTTCTGGTCGTAGCCCGCTAGTTAGGAGATCAATCAGCTGCACTGAAGACGCACCTGATCATGATCAGTAATCATACGTTGCTGCATTTGAAAGATAAGCTAGATCCGTTTAGTGATACTAGGGATACAAGTGATATGTTTTATGCACATTAGGGAAGGTTATGAAAACGTATGAGGTCCGCAGAGATTTCATTCAATTTGCTCAATTCAGGGAACTCTGATCTCGGAGACTACAATCTTTTCTATAATAAGCATCTTAGATAAGAGAGAGAAGAAAGAAAGAAAAAAAAAGCATGGCAGAGCTCTGTTTTAAGATCCAAGCTAAGATTAACCATCGTAGCTTTGTTGATTTATTTATTTTCCTTCATACCTTCAACCTCAAATCCTCTTGCCTGTGTAATTAGGGCCCGAGCACTTACAGTGCGAAGGCCCTATTGATGTATCTGTAGGAATATTTCTGTTTTTTTTTCCGTTTTTTTTTTTTCTTTCTTCCGACAAAATGGGGGCCTTTTTGCCCCCCTAAACGTGCCCCAAAAGTCAACAAATTTTGCATGCAAGCCAGGCCTGGTGAAAAATTTTATATTTCATGGTTTGCATTAATGGGCGTGGCCTAATAGCTCAACAGCGCCCCCTAGAAAACTTTGTGCCTCAAGCCCCACAATACGGTTTGACGTACACGCACGAAAATACACACCTGTATCATGTCGCAACTTAAAGAAACGTCTCTTGGCGTCATGGCTGAAACCGAACAGGAAGTCGGCCATTTTGAATTAATCCTGTAATTTTGGCGCAATTTATGCCATTCCTTCGGCCGTTAATGCAGTCTGAACCGTAAAGCGCACCCAGGGTGATCTAAATAATAATAATTTTAGATACACATTGTTTAAAGGAGCATGAGGCAGGATTGAGGCAGGATTTATGAAAAAAATGTGTATACGTTTTAAGTTTTCTAGTAATAATGTCAGATGAAGCGTTCCAAACCAAAAAGAATGAGCCCTCTAGTCTATCTCTCCGTTGCCTTGAACAGGCTGTGTGCTGCAATTGTGCCTGGAATTTCCCGCACTGTCCTGCGGATGTGACGTCACATGACGCTGCATGCGCGTTCTCCCCGTTCTCCCGTGCCGGCTTCGCTGTTGGCTGCAGTACCCCCAACGGCCGTCGTGGCGAAGGGTGGCGTTAGAGAGTCTCATTTCTTAAAAGGAGCCTCATGCTCCTTTTAAAACAGCCAACAGCAATTGCATCTCAGGAAATGTGACTAGAAAAAATAAATAAACTGTTTTCAACGGTTTTCTTGTAAGTACCAAAAACATTTGGCATTAATAAAAATAAAAAATAAAATACTTTGGCCACAAGTAACAGAATTTACAGGCATAGTGGTCTTCTCCTTTGGGATTCTTTGTGGCATATAGGAGGCAAAACATTTGAACTAGAACGAGTCCATGCATCAATAGTTGTTTAAAATGTATATTTTAGCTCAGCTGCTAGCTCGGGGCTACATAATGGTGCTTTGTAGATGAATTTGTCCATGCGAGACTGTGATGATTTACTGAAAAAGAAGAGAAATAATAATTTGTTAATTGACTTACTAAGACTAAATTATATAGAACAGTAGGTTCATGGCTGTGCATTTAAAAACCCTGAACTTACACCGGTGACCAAATTCACTGCCTTCACTTAAAAAACTAAGGATCTTACCAAGAAATGTTCTCATTTCTAACCTAAAAATGCCATTACACCTGATAACACACATGACTTAAAAGGTTAGGTCTTTTCCCCACATGTTTCAATTGAACTTTCATTTGTGTCAAGCAAATTTTAAGTTCTAGTTAAGTTTTAAGTTAAAGTCTTGATAAGATTTTGGGTTTTGGCAGTGTGGCAAAATTCTGAGACCTGCTGTATTGGAGCACATTAGGCACCAGTGCTACTGTTTTATCCATCAATGACTACAGAGCTAAAATTGAAAACTACCCAGTTAGCTTTATTACGTTTTTATTTTTCACCCTCATCACTCTACAGCTCTGTGTTTTTACAGATTAAATGCATCGACAGTAGTCATAATCAATAGAAACCTAGCTTTCCACAGGGCTAACGTTATGTTAGCAAGGTACCGTAACGTTAATCTCATTAATTAGCGCTACCTTAATTTTACCTTGTCTCGGGTGACGGTCCTCCGCTGTCGGAGTAAACAGGGTGTTGGTGGAGATGCTGCAGCATTGAGGATGTACTGTTGTGGTATCAAGCTCTGTCTTACAGTGAAGATGCAACAGTGTTTGCCTTGGTGTCCAGCTTGAAATGCTCCCACACTTTTGACATTTTCTGCCTTTTCTTTTAGTTTAAACCAAACATATCCGCCGCCTCTTTCTTCTTCCTTTACGTGTGCGGCGTCACGCGTTGTGCCACATTAAACATAGTCCGGGCGAAATACCCTGCTTTGAGCTGGCAAAATTAAACGATTCCTCGAGGCAGAGAAGATTCCTCGATCATTTTTTGTAATCGAATTACTCAAATTATTCAACGAATCGTTTCAGCCCTAATTAGGTAGTAGGGGTGTTCAGACCTTTTCAGTAAGGTTTCTTTAACAGAAAATTTTCCCAACAAATAGATATTGAGTTTTTCTCTTTATGTGTAGATTGGAATATTGAATTAAATATGTAACACATTTTTGTTGTTGTGATTATTAGTGCAGAGTTTGGATTTCAGTCATTGTGATGACGTCTACGTGCCTAAATGCACTGATCTGCTGCCGTGTTATTAGAAAACGAGCAGTTGAACAAGGTTACCTAATAAAGTGTCTGGTGAGTGTACACATATGCCATTTTAATTAAGTTTTAAAATTGGGATTTACATAATACACTTGTGTATCCATATCCTTCCTCCTGCTTCCTCCCCCCCTTTCACCAGCTACATTTCCGGAATTAAAACATCCTTGAAAATTATATTGCAGACATTAATTTCTGGATTGCAGGCAGTATGACGGAGGTAAGAGACAACAAGGAGGCACAAATCAAACAAATTAGATCCACCTATTATGACGCAAATCCCTCAATGCAAGAGAAGAAAAGAATTCTGATATCAGAAATTGATAAAATAAATGCAGGTTGGACTGCGTGGTTGGCTTAACTAAAAGCATCTGAAGTGGATGATTCCAAGTCTATAGTAAAGGGAAAAAACCCTTTACAACATTCAGGCAGGTTAAAAGCACTCTTCAGGAGGTGGAGGGATTAATATCCAAATCTATTATGAAGAGAATACTTGAGCGGAAACAACTAGGACTTGTGCCCACAAAGCAGCCACTCGTCATAAATCTAGGATTTGTGAGGTCATGATTTTTCAGATCCCTCTAAGAACCATAGCAACATGCTGTAACCTGCTCGTTAGACAGATCTCATTTTAAGGTAATATTCACTTTTTCTTGGCATTGCTTGCAAAATAAGAAACTTGGAGAGTAACCTTTCTCAACAGCGAACCTCTGACGTGTAGCGCCACTGTCTGCTGATGGTGTTTCATCGTGAAAATAGAACAGATTCTCTGTCAGTTTTCTGTCTCTTTCATGCCAGCTCAGTGTGCCGTTTGTAACATGGTTCAGCCGTGACTGAAACCCAAAGCGGACATGGTGGATAACTGCCGCAGAGCAGAGGGACGCCTCTGGGATCCTCCTGAAATGAGTCGAGTTTCGGTGGGACCACTCTAGTCGTCTGAGGTGCCCACAATTCACGATAGCTGGCGGGACGCTTCCACACCTGGTAGGCCCGAGATGTGTGACTTTACCAAGTGTCGTTGTTAGGATTTGCCAATGACGACAGTGAAAGAGAATATGTCAGAGAGAATCTCCAAACACCAGAATTAGTAAATAAAACTGCTGGTCACGCCTTTTAAAATAAAAAAGAGAAATGACAAAAGCAGTTTAGCAAGTATGCGTCTTCTTTAAATCCTGTATTGTATGTAGTGCAAACCTTTTTTTTCTACCCAGTTGCCAGAATCCGGCATTAAAAGTTTAATTTTCTCAAATCTCGGAATACATTTAATCTAAAATTGATTTAAAAAAAAAAAGGGTCAAATACTAAATTGTCAGTGAAGCTGACAAATCACAGTGAATAATGTAATGCACTTCAGCTACAATACATCATACACACACACACACACACACACACACACACTACACACACTGCACCCATCACGGTCTTGTGCTTTGCATCAATGTTTTTAGTCCAACAGTCAGGAATTAAACTGTTAATAAAAGATTTCGATCATAATGTCAGAGGGCTGGTGAAGGACACACCCACTCACCTACATAATACCATCAATAATAGCTAAAATAACATTTAAACAGTTTTTTGTAGTTGATGGCCCATATACTGCATATCTATATAAAACAAAATACATCATATAGAAACAGAAAAAAAATCAGCTTTGACTTGATTTTCATTTCTTGTGTGGGTATTCATGCTTTAAAGCAGCACAACGTAACTTTCAGCTTTTCTGAGTTTGGCGGCATCTTTTGGACAAAAGCGGTAGTGCTTTACCAGAAAGAACACTACGTTTCCCATGAGCACCAGCGCGTACTGCCGGAAAACTCCCGCGCATTTTCGTCTCGACTGCGAATCGGGAAGGAGGGGGAAGTGACGTATGCCGTAAAGCAGTCAAAGCCGTAAAGATTTGTAGTTTTTTAGTGTGGCAGGGTTCCTACCATGCTCCTCAAAGTTACATAGTGCCAGTGAAGGTGATACAGACCCCCCCAGACCATGACAGAGGTGTCATTAAACCTGTTGGAAGTTGATGTACCATCACAATGACTCTGTAAATATGATATTAAGGTGGAAAAGTTACGTAGTGTCGATTTAAGTCCAAAGTGAGAAACTTTGTTAACTTTTTTCCTGTGTAAGACCATGTTGACATAGCTATTGTCAAAAGGCCTCATGTTGCTCAACATAATCAAAACAGTTTTCCAGTCACCTTCATGTTCCTGTCTTTCAATGCTTATGTAACAACACATATTGAGTTTTAGTTGTCAATTTATGAATGCTTGACTGCTTTTAAAGCGGTCATCGGTTTGTTGTTGCCTCATTGACAGATTATTGTCCCTTTTTGTACAAGTTTGACTTTTTATAATGAGCCAATTTAATTTGTTTGTTGCTAAAATGTCTCAATGGTCTGCTCTTTGCGGACACTATGCTGTTTATTCTTAAAGGTATTGTGACATCATTTTTAACATGCTTTTAACACTATTAAAAGTCTTGGCCAACATCCCTCAAATGTGTCTAAAAGAGTGTAACAAGAAAAACTTAACTCTAGTACTCTTTTCCTGGCTTTTTATTACAGTGTTTTTTTGCGCCGTGAAAAATGCTTCCTTTCCCCCCTTTCCTGTCAATCATTGCTCCGCTCCTCCTCCAAACCTCCTCCTCCTCCAGCCATACGCTCACAGCGGCGTCGGAGAGTAAGCCAGGAGCGACCATGGATCTATGAGCGACAGGCGAAGCATGCACGGAAACGCAGCAGGGCGAACCACGGCAAACAATCATAAAAATAAAGGCATGCAAGCAGCACTGTCCCCTTATCTTAAGTCCAGTCAGTGGCCGCGGGTCTTCTTAGCAGTTTTCCTCCGGTGATTAGAACAAAAGACGCTCTAAACAGCTCCGTATTAAGCCTGATTTATGGTTCCGCGTTAAATCGACGCAGAGCCTACGCCGTAGGGTTCAGCGTAGGGTGCGCGTCGCCGCGTACCCTACGCCGTAGGCTCTGCGTCGGTGTAACGCGGAACCATAAATCAGCCTTTATGGTGCACTGGAGAGGAGAGGAGGCAGGAGCTGGGTGGAGGGGGTGGTGATTTAGCGGATCGTTACGTAACGATCCGCCACCAAACCAGGTGCGCCGTTTTTGCACAGTTATGCGGAAAATCCCAGAAAGCACACAATACACTGAATGTTAAAAGTTCGTTGTTTTTTGGGTGTAATTGATGTCAAGACACCCAACAAAACACAAAAAATCAAGAAAAATGTGTTTTTCATGTCACAATCCCTTTAAAGCACATTCATATGATTGGGAGCTCCTCAAAGACCCATGCATGCAGAGATATGCAGACTGGGTGACTTGGTCCTGTAGTGCAGAACACACACACACACACACACACACACACACACACACACACACACACACACACACACACACAGTGTCCCTGCAGGTTCAGATCCCACCTCACACTACATGTTCTTTGATTTAGCTTCAACATTCAGTTGAGTAGCAGGTATAGAAGAGAGACAAAGGCAACATTATGAGGAAGGTAAAAGAACAGTGGATAAAGAAGAATGAAAAATGCGAAGGAGATGAGTGACAGAAGGAGATCAAGTGACAGTGGCATTTGCTCGGCTTAATTGGAAAGGATGAGGGATTCTGTTTTGGGGCATGGAGGGTATTTGGATTTGGACACACACCAGAGTCCTTATAGACCTGTCAAACACACGGCTTCAGAATTTTTTTTTAAATACGCTGTTATTGGGAAAAGGAAAAAAAAACAGAAAATCAGATTTTATTTTTTATTTCTTTGCCCGCTCACAGCACATACTTAAAATGCGTGGGGGAAGTTGCTGTGTGCCTCACATGCCTCAAGAGACTTATGACTTTGGTTTGGTATCTAACTTTATATCATGGAAATTCTCGGTCTTATTGCAGAATTCCAATTAAGGCTGGGCTTACGAGGGCAGCTGAGATAACGATACAAGACGGCTTCTTTAACCCTGCGATGTATTAATCCAAAAAAATCTGCGCATGAGGCTTCACATAGGAATCTTGTTGGGGAGAAGAAAAACATCTCAATCAGTCTCTGCTCTTAACTTAAAGTGTTCTTTGACTGGAAACAAATAAAATGAAGGGAAAACAAAACTAATGTTATTTACACCATGCATTTGCTGTTAAATTATTGACATAATTTGATATAGACTGAGTAATTATTATTGTAGTTTTTCCTAGTAGACTAATCATACTGTAATTTTGATTACCAGGTTGAAAATATCAAAGAACAATTTCAAACAAAATAATTCTGGGAAATTTTGACATGTGCCATCCCAACTGCCCATCTGTTGCCTCTTGTTGTTGCAGCTTGTGTCCGAGGTGGTTGTGGTTGTGTTCAGGGCGGTTGTGTGTTTGAGGTGGTTCTGATTCTGTCTGAGGTGGTTCTGGTTGTGTTCAATGCACATAATAATTTCACTCCACAAGTCCACCAGTCAACATGCTGTTAAGTGAGATACTGTGAACCTCAAATGTCAACCGAGGTCTTTGATTGTCGGATTAATTGGACAAAACAAACTATATTCTGAAAAGTACAATGATTAATTCATACTCATTATGTATTGAACTACACATAAAAATCTGTTGTTGACCTAAATAGAAATCTCTTTCCGTCACAATCCAATCCATTACAGAGGAAATCTGCTTGGTAGGTTCTGTTGTCCATATAACATGGTTGCATGGTGAGGTTTGAAGAGCAGTTAAAGAACATTTTGAAATGTGAAAGATAAGAAATGAATCATTTATTTATCAAATATCAGGGAATAGTTGGGCATACATTATGATCACAGAAAATGCTCTGGCAATGTCTCGTATGAGCAGCAGGCCAGCGAGTATCATACTTCCAGCTTATGTTATGATTTTAATGAAATATGCTGTATCGTTTCACAAGAGTAAAAATTTGAAGAGTTGGAGGAAAAAAGCTAAATCACAGGCAAAAGTAGCAGACCAAAATTCCTTCCATCTGTTATCTATTTTTCTATGATAAGAAGATTTAACCCCCCCTAAAAAGCTATTTTAAGGCTAATGCTTGATAAAGCTAAAGCATGCGAGCTGCTTCATTTCAGTAATTGAGAATAACATGTTAATTCTTCCAATTAAATGTGTTTCTCATAGTAACCTGCAACCGTCCATTCGTCTTTTTTTCTGCAGTCTAACGCATCATTTTCAATCTGTCATGGATTTCATATTGATCTCTTGTTAATTAGCTGGAATTCTGTTAAAGATGGTGCATAATATAATAAAGATTTAGAAATGATCCCAGAAGTTAAAACCATTTCCAGATAAATCCTCAGTATCTTAAGAGCAGCTTGAGCAGCATCTCCCATGCACTATTTATTGATTACCTTGTCTTTTGTTCACTGTCTGCGTTGCTGTTATTGTTTGTTGTTATCACTATTAACAAACTACATTTCTAAACACTTTCCTAAACAATGTTACAAGGTGCATAACAAAGTAGAGCATGCTCTCTCATGATTTTTCCGTTGTGTAATTTAAATAATTTCCTCTACAGCTGGATTAAATAGTTTTGTTAAATTATATCCCAAATGATATCTTGTTTGTGATAGTAATGTGCTTGCTGACACCTCCAACTGTCTCTGTGTGTTTGAAATATTTGTCACTTCATCTCTCACATGCAGTTGTCTCCCACTGCCTTCGCCTTTTGATAGCTATGTTGTTTTCCTCATGTTCTCACAGCATTAACTTTGTCTGGATAATCCTCCGAGCAGCAGGGTTTATTGTGATGCTCGGGTGACATACATCATTCAATAAACCTGTTAAAGAGCCCCAAAAAGCCGACAGAAGAAGGAAACCGAGTAAGAGACAAAAACTACATCTATCATTTAGCCCCTAGACAAGATGGATGAAACCTGTACCTTATTATTTGCACCTCCGCCCCAAACCTCCCCAAGTGTGGGTTATTTTTCTTCTCATAGGGGTTTGAAGGCATTCATTTTTCAAAACAAAGGAAATACATTTTTTTTTAAGTTAGAAAAACAAATTAAAAAACGTAAAAGTCTCTGTTTTTCTCTGTTTTTCTTAGGGTCGTCACATTTCCCTGCTGAATAAAATCACTGGATTGACATTCTGCTCACTGGTATTATGTTATGACTAAATAGTTTACAAATAATAAAATAAGGGTCTACAGTTTCAGAGTCTTTTTTTTCTGTCTGTTTACCAAGATTAGAACAGAAGAAAGTCTTTGGGCTGCAGGTGAGAATAAAAGTCTTACCCAGTCTTTGACAGTCCTGTGTGTGGTGTTCAGTGTCACGCTCTCAGCGAGCACATAAATATCCCCAGTCTTCTTTTTTGGACTAGCAGGCATAGTCTACAGGTAAAGCATAATGTCAATCTCTTAAACTTTGTCTTATTACCGATGTATTATGACTCCAAAGTCAATATCTTGTATGAACTTAAACAGTGGAAGAGTGAGTTCAATTAACATTTCTTTATCAGTCTATGATAATTCCCCCGCCAATCAGCTAGAATCAGCTGGTTTTAAGCTTGATTAGACACAGCACCAAAGCTAATGCTGCTGTTCTTGAATTTACACTTGAGCACCAAGAGAGTTGCAAGATCATATGCAAAGTGACAGACAGTTGCATCACAGCCACGCAAACATGTGCCAACGCGTCTGTAGCCAACTCGTGCTACCGGGGTCAGCCGACAGAAATGAGGACACGAGATTTATCGGAGAAATGGTTGACTTTATTTGTCACCCAGACACACACGTGCACCAGCACACTCCGCAGCCGTCGTCTCCAACTCCGGCAGCTCTGTGTCATCCCCCTCCGTCTCCAGGGCCGCACACGACTGAAGTACACAGAGAATGATGAGACACACCTGTGCAGCGTCAGCTGTTCCAGCCGCGTCACCTGTGCGCTGCTCCCCCGCACTCCCTCGCTCCCCCGCAGACCACGCCCCAATCCTGCACCCTGCCACAGCGTCATTTAGACGGTCTTTTATAAGATTACAACAAGTTGATGCCCTGAGAATCTGTTTTCTCACATCATAGGGATAATAAATGCGTCAGAATGATTTTGAAACACAGTGAAACCTCAGGCATTAAAATCAATTTATCAGTTATTTCCCTCCCTCTTCCTCAAATAATTAAACAGTATTCAACTGGGATGCAAAGTGTTAAATCATTTCTGAAAACAGGAAACAACAGTGTTTGTAGGAGATGTGATCTCGATAAAACAATCCTAAAGGGCTCATTGATGAGGTGCAAAAAGAGGTGTGCAAGTGTGAGACAATGTGAAGGCAGAAAATAAAAAACATATTAAAAGTTGGAATGTGCAACCTGTGCTGTGGCTCTGAGATTAGTCCCATCACTTTTTAATGTCATTGTAGACGTATGAATCATTTACACTGACCTACCAGTTCCAGTTTGATTCTGAGACCTAATTCTGTTGCAAAACTAGCACAAGATTAATTCCACAAGATGGAAATGAGCTTCTCCAGATCAGGTGTCAAATAACTTTCAGAATTCAGAAGTCCATTTGCCTTCTATCTACTCTTTGAGGGCGGTCCTAAAACCTCCTTAGATTAGCCATTTATTACTGAATCTAGAAAATGGCAACAGTGTATGTGCTGCTGCAAGGACAATGTGTTAAATTATATGTAAGAAAGAACAAGGAAAGGGGCTGTTTTTCTAAGCTTGGGCTGCATGTCACCAGCCGAGCTCTTCAAGGTTAAAAGTGTCTGATTCCAGTCACCAGGGGAACTTTTACTTCAGACTCCTGCCTTTACTTGTATGTATTTCATGTCAAATACAGAGCAAAGGATGTAAGATTGTCTGAGGATTGTACTTGGTCACTCATGTGTGCCCATGTGTATCTAGTTGAGTATGTGTTGATGGGACAGTGTGTAATCGTATTCAAGGGTAACAAGTGTGTCTATTGGAAAGGATGTGCAGCTGTTCTGCCGTTCACAGATGACTGCCTGTTTGTATTTGTGTGCTATCACTGCTGATGACTTATCGACTGCTGTATTCAAACCCATATAAACTGACACATCCTTTGTCTGGAAAGGATCCAAGATTGTAAGCTCTTGTAATTACAAAGCAGGCAACATGGATTGTCTTTAGTCTAATTAAATTACGGAGGTCAAATCTGAAGAAAAGGAGCAATAAGGCCATGCTCTTTTGAATGCTGCTCGTTGCTTTGTGTTTGTTTAACTGCCTTTTTTTTTTTTAAATCAAAATATCAGATTTTTATTCCCTTTTTCATTTTCTGAAATGTTTTTCTTTTTGCCTTAGAGTCGAGTTATGGGTGCTTAGATCAATTGGATTCCAGTCATTTTCTGCAGATATTTGGTCTAAATGACTTGTCTGATGTTCAGTAAAAAGGCTGATGGAAAGAGCTGATCAGTTTTTCTTTTTTGTGGATCAATAGTGATTCCCACAGATTCGTATGTGGTGGAATTAAATGATCATTTGTGGTTTCTGTTGTATGTTTGCCGGTCTGTTTGAGATGATCATCCTGTTGCATGACCCGATTCATGCATATGTTTAACTGCTGGACAGATGGTCTGATTTGACACTAGAATACTTAGGTATTCTGAGAAGTTCAAAGTTGACTCGCTGAGTGGAAAGTGCATCTGTACTGTGGCTGTAGAACAATCACCCCTTCACCACATCACTTGATAATTAATACTGCATACTTTTGTGGCCAAACATTTACACTTTGGTCTCATCTGTCCAAAAGACATTATTTCACAATTTTGAGATGTTTATTTGTGTTTTTTGCAATTTGAGGAGACTGATTTTCAAGCTGACTTGCTCGTATGTCCAGTACTGCAAAGATACACAACCCTTTTAAATGTTTTCCACTCATGAATAATCTTTCTCCCTGGAGAATGATGGGTTACAAATTGTTTTCTCAGAAATTCCCAGATTGATAGGCAGGGATAATTTCGCCTGAGATCATCGCTGATGTCTTTTCTCTTTGGCATTGTGTGTCCGTGTTACTACATATCTAAATGGTTCAGACCAGCAAACTGCCAAAATGTCTAATCTTTTAGATGGGAGCTCCCTTGGCGTTGGCCATTTAATCAAGTGCCTTTGATTTTCAGCACCTAGTTACTAATTTTCCTCTTAATTAATCTTAAGGCCAATTAATTTTTTATTTATTTTTTTTAAGGTCAGACCTTTTCATTTTAATTTCCATCCAGTCATTCACAGCAACACTAACAGTGCTTCTTATTATATCAAGTCTGTAGCAGCAGAACGCAAGTAACATTAATTTATAGAGCACCTTAACCCTAACCCTAACCAGTCACAAAGTGCTTTACAACAATAAACATACTAATTTTAAACTGATAGTGTAAACATAAGGTTCAGTTCATGGATGTAAATGTACAAGTGGTGGATTATAAAACGGCAATTATCACCTTTTTCTATCAACATCCTCTCGTGGCAGTTTGGCCGACATACTCTGGCCCTTTTATCCAACTCCTTGTCCACAGTGCTTGGTGAGACATTTAAACTGGAGGGGGAAAAAAAACGACACAGACACTTCTCAGGTTTAATAATGCTCACAGTCTTTGGGATTTCTTGACTTTGCCACAGCCATCTCCTCTGGCTCTTGATTTCCTGCCTGATCATCTCATCTAGTGACACACTCAATCTGTTCTCAGTATTGTGGGGTAACGGCCGCCCAGCACACTTGGCTATCTATTTATCTTGTCAGCACAAATTCTTCACTTTTCCTCTTACCGGCCTGGTTCCTCCCTCTCCATCGCCGCCCCTTCTTGATTTCCCCTCTGGTTCGCCCACTTTTTTTTAATCATGAATGTTGTCATGCTGCATCGCCGTGACTCTCTCTCTCTCTCTCTCTCTCTCTCTCTTTCTCTGACGTGCTGTCCTTTTAACGTCGTCTCGACAAACAATTTTCTTTTTAACACATTTGTCCAGCAAATGTGGTCCGGACTAATGAACGCTCAGTGAAACAGACGACATAACAATTTAACTAACTAATATCGGCTGGCAGTGGAAGTGATGCCTTACTTTACGCTGGAAAAACCTAACCCCACGCGAAGAGAAAATGTGGTCTACTGTTTTACTGTTGTCCAATTTGTCCCTGTCATCAGTGCACAAATACCAACAACTCTTCTAATTGTCATTTTAGCACAATTAGCAACAACATGACACCAGAGGCATTTCACTTTCTCCTGCTATCACTGCTAAAAACTGGTTTGGCAGCCACATTTTATATCTTGCATTTGAACAAATTTATAGCAGATGTGTAAAGTGGTTTTGCATAAGGTGATAATTTGATTCTCTCATCACTTTCAAAGGCTTTGAAAATCTGGCAGAGCTGCTCTCTGGCTTCACTCTGGAGCAGATTATGTCCAGTCAAGTTATTTATTTTTATTTTTTTTTCTGTCGCACAGTAAAAAGCAGCAGAGGTCTGTCATTAACAAACCAATTATCATTCGCTGTGTTGTATAACTGTTCATGCAGTATGGGTTCTATTTTTAAATGGTGTTAATGTTATTAAATAAACATAAAACCAATAAACTGTTTGGCCCCCTCTTGATAGCACTGATCTGAAACCAGTATGTCTCTGTCACAACTTTGCAGGGAAAAGCTAATAATCAAGCATAATTAGTTTTCTCAGGTGCAGAAAATATGCTCTTTAAACCTCACAGGACAATTTAGCCGAAGCTGGAAATCGTACTTTTCCCTCTGTTTAATTTGCTGGCGTGTTATAACACTCGCGGCCCGCTTTGAAGATTACACCTGCTTATGCTGAGTAGTCTGCACAGAAACATGTGGATGTGATGATCTTGACAGGGAGTTGAGCCACAGTTTTTCTTTGCAGCTACGGTACCGTCAACCAATCAAAAGCTGCCAGGGGAACGGAGCAAGATTTTTTTTCTGTCGTTTAGAGTGCCTTTTTTTTTTTTTTTTTTTAATTCCCGCAGAGCTCCTGACAAATTCGGAAGCCATTCAGCAGCACTGTATCCTCACTTTTAGACTTGGCTTTTACAGCTGCCACGGAGAGTTCCTGTCTCAAGATGTCATCATTAATTATCTACAGAGTTTTGTTTCCATGAAAACTTTGAAAACTTTTCATATCTCAGAGAGATGAAAGGGAGAGCTGTAAATGTGTCAGCGTGTTTGATGCTTGATTTTCTCATTTCACTCTTGTTGAGGTAGAAATCTAACCTTAAATTAACTGTATTCCTCCGAGTATCTATGTGCTGAGTATGGAGAAAAGATCAAATTTCCTACTAAGGGCAGAGTTTTTTATTAAAATTACTTTACTTTTTTTGTAGCCAGTTAAGTAATCTCTATTCTATGTCGCTTCAATACAGTCTCATTGAGGACTTATCTCTGTCGAAACATATGAAATTAATTTTTGCAGCGTTTGGCCTATAATATGTTTTTCACACATCACCACGGTTCTGGAGGCCATACATAGGTCACTGTTCGTTGTTTTTGTGCAGACTTTGTGAGCTCACCTGGACTACCCTGCTCCAGCTGACTCTTTGGGGACATCTAAGTGCTACAATTTCTTTTACAAAATCTATTAGAGGACCCCCCCCCCCCACACACACACACACACACACACACTCTCTCTGGCCCTTTACTCTTGTGTTGTATTCCTCCGTCAGAACAGTGGAGATTAGATTTGAAAGTGATTTTTAACTGGTTCTCTGAGCCTCAGATGATGCCTGATGGCCAGCGGTTTCCATGGAAGTGCTAATAACCTCTACGATGCCAAATTTATTAGTATGTGTATATTTGAGGGAAAAAAAACAAAAAAAACTGATCAGTGCTAACAAACCTTTACACCCCTCGTGATGTACAACATGTACAACATATCATCTCTTTCCTCCACTCGTGGTTCATGTTGGCAACCTCATTCAAGTAGTATTGATTGTCTAAACTTCATAATTTCTGCTCATTAGACAAAAGCTATTTTTCTTTTTAGTTACATAAATTTATATTGCCAGACGGGCCTATGTTGTTGTGTCCCGTCCCCTTCTGTTCCGTCTTTTATTCCTCCCCAGAGACCACAGTATAATGCAGGGGTACAGCTGGGAGAATGCCATGCTGTCAGCACATCGGTGAAAACATTACTTTCATTAGGGCCCATTATATCAGCACAGACATTCTTGTTAAAATGTCATTTGCTAATTCTTTTCTGTGCATATTTTCCGCCCGGCTGTCCCGGCAAGATTAACATGTCATTTATTGTGATCTGGAAGAAAGCAAAGTTGTTTAACAATAAGTAAACAAGGGCACAGAGCACTGTGTTATTTTCTGCACTGAGCACTAGCATGTTTAGCTTATCCATCAAGGCAGAAGGCATCAAAATGTCTGGTTTAGGTTTTTCCATGACATCATTTGTTTTTACAGTCACAGAATTTGTTGTTTCCTCAAACATGATGCAGTCTTTCAGTCACTGCTCTGCAGAAACGGTACAGAACCTACTGAAGTGGATACTGTTCGGCCTTGTGAATAACGTCTTCCCACTAAGACTTACATTTCAGGATTTCTCTGTTGGTTATTTTTTTCTTTTTAAACAGTTTGCATGCATGCTACAGGGACTGTGAAGCTGTATGACATTTTTGAGCTAATTGCTTCTAATAAAATGCAAGCATACTCAGAGTGTCAGTGCTGATGTTAGTAGAGTGACTCAGGTTTAACGTGATTGGCTGGCAGGGATTTGCTTATTTGATGAACTTGAAATCTACGTACAGAAAAACTAACGAAATCAAAACGGCCTCATCCGAGAGGAATTCAGAGGCCCGCTGAAGACAAACGAACATGTCAGCAGTTTCTCTTATCAAAGCTAACTTTGATTTGAAACTGAAACAGAGTGTGATGGGAGCCTCTAATAAAGTGCAGCAAGAAGAATATTACTCCCCACTTCTGGGGTCATGTATAAGCAATGATTTGCAGATGTGTGGGTTTTATTGCATAAAAGCTTAACGGGAGAACATTTGAAGATTTTTAGACTTTACAGACACTACACTCAGAAACTTGTTAAGCCTGACTTGAAATGAAAAAGAATAATTTATTTGACTTTCACTAAATACTGTTTTCAAATGGCAGTGGCTCTATAGTCAGATGGTGATTATCACTAATGTATGATGTAAAACTACAGTGGATTAGATTTGTCTGTTCCAGGTTTCCTGAGATTTGTCGTCAATGCATTGTTTTTTCACTTTAAGCTTCCGTGTGTAAGTGTTAAATCCCATGTGCCTTTGCTGTCCCCCCAGTGACACACGCACACGCGCGTGCATGCACACAGAGTAGACGGCTTACTTTCTGGATAGCTGCCTGCTGAAGAGGGATAAGCCTGCAGCTTCAGTGCTTCCAAATCGGATTGAGCACGTGCCAGGTGCAGAGCACATTTCACTGTCTGCAGGAGCCTGCAGACTACCTTCTCTCCTATTTATACATTTAACTTAAACTGAAAAACAAAGAAAAAAAGATGCATTTGCATCGGAAAGATGACCTGTTTTTGTCTCAGGAAAAATTAACTCAAACATATTGTACCAGAAGTTAATTAAAGCAGCACTTTGCTTTGACATTTAGAATCCATTAATTATAATCAGTATTGTAATTTGTTGTTACATATGACTTAAGGCATAAAACTAGCATTAAACCTTAACAATATGTGAAACTTCCTCCTAACAGTTAAAAGCTATTAGAGCTGCACTATATACTGGTAATTTCACATCATATCAACATCACAAATACAAAATATTCTAAGTGCCATTAATTCACACTTTCAACCTAAATTCTAAGGCAGTAAGGTTTTATTGGCTTGTTTAAGTACATTATTTACATTTAGGTACGTGTGTGTGTGTGTGTGTGTGTGTGTGTGTATATATATATATATATATATATATATATGTATATGAATATATATATATATATATATATATATATATATATAAAGAACAGTAAGAGCAGTTGCATGCTAAGAACCACCCAGTGTTATTGTTGATAATACACTAACACTGGGTGTGAGAGCAGTGAAACTGTGAGACCTCAGATTTATATCCTGGTCTGAATACAGCTGGATTGTCATCAATATATCACAGGCTTTGTTTTGTGCGTTCAACAGAAAACGGATTAACTCCACTCTTTCTCTTCCCTCAATTAGGAGAAGCCCCCAACCCCAAGCGACGTATTCAGGCACAGAAGAGAAAAAGAGAAAAACTGAAGAAAACATTTGACTGAACAAAATAATTGATAATTGATCAACATATTTTTTCCCGTGTATGACCGCAGACGGCACCACGGTGGGCATAACACCATTTAACAGCATCTCATGAAGGCTAAGATGCCTCTGATTCACAATCCCATAATATATAAATGACCACCAGGAAATAACTTACTTTAAACTTTAGTTGTCACACTTGGGTTTTCCCTCTAGCTGTTGTTGGATGGGAAATTATTAGGTGTGTATTTAATCCTGGGATGAATGTATTATAGTTAGTTTTTAAATAATGGTAAATGTTTTCGACATGATTATTAGGCATATGCCTAAACAGTAAATGCAATGTTTTCATCATAACATAACATCTGCTGTAAGCACATACATGTGCAGTTTAGTCATCTGTGTTCCTGTTAAACAGAACCAGCAGGCTGAGGTTGACAAACAGCCCGGTACCGCTGCTGCTAAAGGAGGGAAAGCGCCTGCTGCTCCCTGTGATTTAAACAGGTATTACGTATCTTTGCCTCTGAGAGCAGACCAAAAAATAAACATTACACAGTATTTACAACAGTCCATAAAACGCCTTGGTGTGTAGGAAGGGGGATTAAAGTCTCAGTGGCTGCACAGGTTCACTGGTGCAAGTTTCACTTTTATTCCTGTCACTCAGATGGAGGGCCCGGCGTGAGGGGGTCGGCTCTTTCCTTCGGCCGCTGACGAGGGCCTTTAATCGAGCATGTAGTGTTGCACGTTTTCACATGGATGCCTACATACTGGTGCAACAAATCATTTAAACCAGCCCCAAGCTGTGTCTGCGAAAGAAAACTGAGCTGATCCTTGACCTCAGCACACGTTTCTGAGATGGCCATCGTAGTTGTGGAATAGTTGTTGGTTAAAGGTAAATTTAGCCGTAACCATTTAACACAGCATTGCAAACTCCAGTTCTCCCATAAAACTGACAGATAATATGGAGATTTTTATTTTCTTCATAGCAGTTATTTTCTATAGCACAAATAAACCCCTTCCCAAGCCTTTAGGAAGCTGCTGCAACGGCAGATTTAATGTGAAAGTTAACTTCATGCCACTGAGTGTGAGTGTCGGTGTGGGACAGCTGCGGTGTTTCTGCAAGCTGCCAGCGCCTCGTATTTCCACAGCCTCCAAAACTGCAGCCCAGAAATGACCTGAATGACGGGAAAGAACGCAAGCGGGAGACGCGCGCCTTCAACACAGAGATATGTGTAAATATCTCTGTTAGAAGATGTCACTGCGATGCTGACTGGAACAGCTCTGCATCAGTAAACACAAAACAACTCCATCAAGTTTACAACCCAGAATAAATTAAGCACACGACTGTTAATTGAGTGATTTTCCAACCTCAGTGGAACATGAACTTTGAGCAGTTATGTCATGATTATTAATCTGTTGTAAAACACCAAAGGAGGAGAGAAGGAACCATGTGTTACTCCAATGTTGAGGATGAATTATACATTAATATCGCTAATGGCTGGTACTGTACCTGGCTAACAAAGCTATGTTTTTCTTTGACATAGATTTATGAATTTGACGAGGGTCACAAATTACTTATATGTATATACTTAAATAAGGAATCATAGTTGGAGAGCGGGTTACTAATAATCAGGAAAAATCAAGTCAGCACTGTGGTTGATTGCTCAAAAACGATTTGGTTTCAGGTCGAATAGAATTAAACACGACCTCTTTGCTTCTAGAAATGCATTGTTTCATCGGGAGTGAAACTCTTAACTTGAGTTTTCAGATTTGCTCCACTGACACCTCAGACATAAAGACGCCGCCTGCCATGTGGACTTGTGACATCTCATATTTATGGCCGTTGTCATCTTTTACTCCAGCTCGAGCTGCTGATGCACGCTTGTTCGATGACACACGGTTGCTTTTTACTTTTTCAGCAGCAGCAGCCCTGGATTCCTACCGCTGTCTTTACTGACAGAGCCTAAACGTGGCTCTACTCGACATGCTCATACCACACCATAAAATGTGTTTTCATGTTTTAGTCAAGACAGTGGACCACCATGGGGAACGCTGACGGCAGATTCTCAACCTCAGTTACATAACTTTCATTTTATACTTTTTTTTTTGTAGGCTTTATGGCAAAGCCGTTAATGACTGAGCTCCACATATTTCCTAGACCTCAGAGTCTCACAATGTCCCAGAAGAGCCTTTCGCTCTCTAACATCAGGATTACTTGCCCTGCTCGAGTTTTAGAATCAGATTCAGAATCTGTTCATTGGTTTATAACCAAGTCATTTTACTTTACAAAGACTTCGCCTTTGTCTTTAAGTGCAGCCGATGTGCTGCTACATGCCAAGGCTGGTACGAGATCTCCCATGATGCACTGAGCACCTCTCTTCCACCTGCATCTTCCATGTCCATCTGCGATTATGCCGTTATTGCCGTCACAAGCTCGCCATTTGTCTTTCATCTTTTTTTTCTCTACATTTAAAATGTTGTTTGTTGGAACTTTTTTTCTCAAGTGAAGTTTTGATGCAATCCTTAGTCTTTATGCTATTTAATTAAAATACTATTTAATTAAAAATTAAAAAATTAAATTAAAATGTAAGGAATAAGAATATAATCACATTTAGCATTCCTTTTGTAAACGGATGACGTTTATTTATCTTTTTAACCAGATCCCCTGAGATGGCTCATTTAAAAAGAAACAGTTTTTTATGAGGGACATCTCATTCAACCCAACATCTGTTTGAATCAAATGATGATATTTGATGCATTTTAAGGTGTAAATGACGCCTTTGTGAGGGTCTGCTCTTATGTGGGCTGTTTTTAGGGTGGGGGGTGTGACACGAGTGGAGGGGGGGCACAGGTTTGGCAGCAGTATATAACATCTGGTTTTGTTCATATACATCTCCCAGGACAATAAAATGCTCCACTGCTGCCATATGCTGTCACGCCACAGTACAGTTGTTGTCATGACTACGGTTTAAAACTTTGAATAATCTTGAAGTGAATGATATTGCCTTGAGCAGGATACGCAGTCAGTTATGTTACATCCAAAGCACATCCTAAGAACACGCACATGAATGTGTTTAAGCTCTGATTTATTCAGACATGGTTCATTTTTATGTTCCTTGTTGATTCAAACATGGCAATAACTGACAGCCATCAAATCAAGATCAACGCATCAAGTGAGATGTGTTGCTGAAGTGTTTGTAATGACTGTAGTACTCAATACCAAGTCAGATGACACCACCCACGAGTCTTTATGTCAAACCATTCAAAAGTTATGGCAGAAAATAGGAATTATCAAAATCGACCAATCAGAAGAAGGGGCGGGGCTAATATGCACCAATTATGGTCAAGGACTCAAAACCGAGTCCGATGACACCACCCATGAGTCTTTATGTCAAACCATTCAAAAGTTATGGCAGAAAGTAGAAACTATCAAATATGGACCAACCAGATGAAGGGGGGGCGCGCTTTTTGGCGACTACCGTCGCCACGGTAACGCTTTTGACTGAGAAAAGTAATGCCCATCGTCGCAAGATCAAGACGCACATTTTGATGTATAACACACCTGGGTGCACGATATGGTTAGGGGCCGCATTAACGGCCGAAGAAATAGCATAAATTGTGCCAAAATTACACGATTAATTAAAAATGGCCGACTTTCTGTTTGGTTTCGGTCATGGCGCCAAGAGACTTTTCTTTAAGTTGTGACATGATACAGGTGTGTACCGATTTTCGTGCATGTACATCAAACCGTATTGTGGGGCTTGAGGCACAAAGTTTTCTAGGGGGCGCTGTTGAGCCATTAGGCTATGCCCATTAATGCAAACCATTAAATATCAAATTTTTCGCCAGGCCTGGCTTGCGTGCAAAATTTGGTGACTTTTGGGGCACGTTTAGGGGGGCAAAAAGGCCCTCATTTCGTCGGAAAAATAAAAACAAGGGAAAAAAAATTCCTACAGATACAATAGGGCCTTCGCACTGTCAGTGCTCGGGCCCTAATAACGTGTCACACTGAAGCACAAATAGTGTTTAGTCCTTGCTGGGCCTTTGCTCTTCATTGGCTCCTGAGAGAACATTGATCCTTGAGTTGCTGGATGTTCCACTTGGTCCATTAGCCAGTTACTGTGTCTGTTCGGTGTGACTGAGGCGTTTTTAACTGCTCGCTGTAGCTGAAAACGGTCCCATTATCGAGTGAATGGAAATGGATAAGTTGTTGAGAGTTCAACAGTGAGCTCAAGCAGGCTATTAAGCTGAGGTGAGCGACACATTTGATCACGTCGTTTTAAAAACATTTAACTGCTTTTAAAGGACATGAATGTGACCAACTCAAGGCAGGACAAATAAATAAATAAATAAATCATGTCTTGGCTCAGAAGCAGATGCTGAGTAGAAGGTACTGCACCTGTATCACTGACACTCTGCAGGTAAATCTCTGCCTACTGCAGCTGACGTCTCTCATTGTTGTGTGCACCTTAAATATCACGCTTCAAACTCATCGCTGTGGTTTATTATTGTACTTTCAGAGAATGAAGCTCTGACAGCGTCCTCGCAGAATGGGCCTGGTGTTCTGATGGTGCACCGTGACAAGCTTCAGTAATGCTGCAGACACCAGTCTGGTCTCCTGTGTCTCCACTCGCCTCAACAATAATACACAGAAACTGACTCCTTGTCTTTGTGCGATTCAGCTCCCAGGGTTGGAGGATGAGGGGCTTTGTTGACCACAGTCAGCCTGAAATATCAGACTTATTGCAAAGAGCCTAACATTATTTTGCTTTAAACATTCAACAGGTGGTATTCCATAGGTATTCCAGAGGTTTAAGTTGAAGTTTTCTGAACCTGCATCAACTAAACCTGGGCTGTCTGTCCTACAGTGGACAACAAATGAGCTCAATCTGTTGCTTCACAATACAGAAAGACACCTGCACGTCTGCCGTGTCCGTCATTCACCAGACCAGCAGATGATTTAGATGATTCCTTTGGTTTTTGGACTCATTTTCACGATGCCGTTTTAGTGAATATCACAACATACAGTAGGTAATGGTGTTTTAATGGACCAAATTCAAAAGGACGAGGCACCAAAGAGAATTAAATATAGAAATACAATTCAAAGTTGTAAGAATTTCCTCTGAATCAATCGATTCAATATCATTAAAAAATACTTAATTCGTCTCAGAAAGGAAAGTAATTGTTGCAGTAGTCATGATTTAAGGGGGTCCGTTGCTGTGGGATCTCAGGAAGGACCTCCTGTAGCGGTTTGTGTTACAGCGGATTTGAAGAAACGTCTGACTGAAGACTTTGCTGAATCACTGCGTGAAGAAGAGGCTCAGGATTGTCCACCATCTTCTTCAGGCTCTAAGCCTGGATGGAGTTTGGCCCATTTTAATTGTATTTTACATCACACTTGTGCACACACCCCCAGAAATGTGGCTACACTGAGGTGCTTCCATACTGGCGTCTTGAAATGTTCAAGCATCATGTTGACCCGTCAGCACCACAACGTGTGGTTTGTTAGATGGCCGTGTATCTATTTGCTTTTTCCTGCCAGGCGGCATGTGCGCGCCGTGACGACCCATTAACAGTAACATGTATAAACTGTAACCCCCCGCTACTAGGGACTAACTCAGCCATTTCACATCCTGTCAGGAGACATTATAAGAAGAAACTATAGTAGCATATTCAGTCATTAACCTTTACTTTTGGTGGTAATTTAATTTGTTAAATTGATAATTCTTAACTAATCTGAATTCCTTACTATTTTTAATATTAATTTACCGTGCAGCTTTTTTTTATTTGTTAAATGAGCTTGAGGCCGGATTGTGGCAAGATTTATGAAAAAAATCCATATACATTTTACGTTTTCTAGTAATAATGTCAGATGAAGCGTTCCAAACCCAAAAGAATGAGCCCTCTAGTGTATCTCTCCGTTGCCTTGAACAGGCTGTGTGCTGCAAAATGTGCTGCAATTCGGCCCCGAATTTCCCGCGCTGGGCTGCGGATGTGACGTCACATGACGCTGCATGTGCGTTCTCCCCGTTCTCCCGTGCCGGCTTCACTGTTGGCTGCAGTACCCCCAACGGCCGTCGTGGTGAAGGGTGGCGCTAGAGAGTCTCATTTCTTAAAAGGAGCCTCAAGCTCCTTTAACAAAGTAATTCCAACATCGCAACTCCTAATGAACTGCAGCAATTTCCTTCAGATGAAAGTCTGATGTAACTTGAATAAATAACTATATAAACAGGAAGTAATCCTGAAATCAGCAGTGAAATTGAAGCGTCATCTTGGGTGTTTTTTAGTTTTTCTGGGGGCTGCGGTACGTGTGGTTTCCTGTCCTGCCTTTTTACGATGGTGGTCACTTTTCCTCGTGTGGATATCCGACACTGCGCCAACAAACACGTTTCTTTCCTTCCCAGACTCTATTGACTTCAGCACTCGAGAGGTGTTCTAAGTCAAGTACACCCACCTCGAATTTCTGCATTTTCTTCATTTTTTTCCAGCGTCTGTGATTGAGCATCCTCAGAGGTTCATCATTATCTTTCTGAGGTCAGATTTTTCCCACACGTTGCGGGTGTACCTGCTTAACTTGGGTTCATGGTCTTGCAGGAAGCTCATCGATTAGACGAGAAAATTACCCAGATAAAGGAGGAAATACCTAATAGTATGAATGTGTAATTTGCTCCGTTTTGGGAATGTCTAACACACTTTTAAAGATCAGTTCATTATCATCATTAGTGAAACATCCAAACACAACGTGGAAGCAAAAATACTTTTCTTTTCCTTTTAATGCAGTTTATAAAAAAAAAGGAGGATCCAATAATTGTAGAAGGGATCATTTAGGATTTACTACCCTCACCCACATCTGTTAATTGTGCTGTGCAAAAGTCTTTTTTCTTCTTTCTTTGTAAATAATGCATTAGAAATACCTCTCTGTGTGTTTGAAGTAGACGCAGTGGATGGTTTTGCTACAGCAGCAGCTGCACTGATTTGAGACCATTTCCTGATGTTTGTTTTTGCTGATATGAGCTACAGTATAAACTCAATCTGTACCAGTAATAGTTCATTTTCAAGCCTCATTTTATCCTGAAGAGAGAACTCCTTATTGGGTTTGAATAACAGCTTCGTTGGAGTGGAACAAAAAGAAATTAAGATTTTCCTGAGGCTCGTATGAAACGGTGAACCCTGGTGGGAACAGATGTAGCTTTTGTGCTGAGCTCAGGCTCTCTGCCATCTCAGCCTGGACCGCTTCCCAGATTATCCCACTCTACGGGTTCCTTTTTTTCACGGGGTAATTAATGAGGCTCTCAGGTAACGTCAACACCACAGACGCCCCTAATGTCTGAAATCTGAGCGCGTAAAAGCTTTTCTGAACTGCATCAGTTGGGCAGATCTTTGTCAAAGCCGTCGTCGGCTCCGGGGACGGAGCGTCGCTTAGTGTACCACTTTGATCCAGACTGAAGACTCTTTGCTAGGTATTGAACGAGAAGCCATTGAGTTGTGTAAACACGTCCACCTCGAGATCAGGCCTCTTAGATGTGGTGACACCCGTCACTTAGTGTAGGTGGAGCTGGGCAGGAAAAGTGCTCCTTTCTGGCTGGCTGGTAGGTGTGAGTCACCTCTCTGTATCTTTTCTTTGCAAATTGGCACCCCAAACTGCAAGCAAGTAACCATAGCAACACTGAAATTGACTCTAAGGGGAAAAGAGGCAAACTTTAAAGACAGAAATGATGATTTGAAGTCTAGCTACTTTTACATGTAAACAATCTGCTCAGTGTGAATTTTCCATTATATATTTTTAAAATAACCTCTTATATTGCTTCCTTGCAGAGTGTTAGACACATTTGGTGTCGGTGGTATCGCTCGCGTGTGTAATTATGCTCACGGGCGACCACCTGTAAATGCACTCAGGAAGCTCTCAGACAGAGTGAAATGTGCTGGCTCGCTGTGACTCGTCTCAAACCACGCAGGGAGGTGTGAGGTTGCTGCTGCTCTTCCAACCAGATGTTGGAAAGGTGTAAATGCATCTGTCTCTTTAGGACACACACATACAGACCTTTACTCCACTAAAAGGAAATCTTCAGAGCAGCTTTTCTTCCTCGTCTTCAACGTCGCTCACGGAGGAGATATATTTACCGTTTCTTTTCACACCTTTCTTGTTTTTTAACCTTTCGATCACACGGAGAAGTGTTGGTCTCTACTGCCGCACAAGTCTTCAGTGGGACACTAAATAGGGTATGGGCATAAAAATGATGGATATACACAGTACTCGAGTTGTAAAAAAAAATCAGGGGGGATGGTGGATTTTATCATATGGGGACAGATAATTTGTGCTGATTACAAAAAATATTATATATTACAAATAATAGCACTGACCAAAACACCTGCAGAAATACTGCAGGAATGACATAGCAGCAGTTAAATGCAGCCTTCTGTAAGCTTTAAATATCCACTGGGCTTACATCAAATACATCAAAACACAACAATAAAAAACAGTTTTCTGAACTTATCAATATGACTCTGTCCTTCACAGGATAAGTAAAATAGATCACTGCAAAAACTCAAAATCTTAACAAGAATATTTGTCTTATTTCTAGTTAAAATGTCTCATTTTAGTAAAAAAATCTCATTACACTTAAAACAAGACTCATCACTGGAAAAGACAACAATTTTCACCTGTTTCAAGTAGATTTTAACTTGAAATAAGTAGAAAAATCTGCCAGTAGAACAAGATTTTTTTTGCTTGTAATAAGATAAATCTTGTCCCACTAGCAGATTTTTCTACTTATTTCAAGTGAAAATCTACTTGAAACAGGTGAAAATTGTCAAATAAGTTATTTTTCTGGTGTTATTTTTCTGGTGTTATTTTTCTGGTGATGACTCTAAATGTTGAAATAGCAGTAAAACCACATTCATTGATGAAATGACATAAGGGATGGAAACGGGGATGGCAGTTTTACAGGGGGGATGATTTGGACCGTTTTTATTTCAGGGGGGGATGATTTTGACTGTTTTTATTTCAGGGGGGATGCCGTCCCCCCTGATCCCCCCTCAACTCGAGTACTGGATATACACTGACGAGAGATGCTTTGGAATATAGTTTACATGCATTTCACAAGCCCTAAAAGTGGGTGAATCAAATACGTAGGAAAACGCTTTATCAATAAAGGAAAGGTTTCTGAGCCTTTTCTTTGGAGAGATGTGATCCTCCAGTCCTCCAGTCCTCCAGGCAGGACAGCATCTGCGCTGCCATGTTGGATTAATCTCCTTTCATGAGATTAATCCAACCCTCACCTTTTTATGAGTCTCATTTCACCGTTTTTCGTCACCATTTTATCAGATTAAGGTTACGGACTGTTCCAAAACACCAACTTCACTCCTATTTAGTGTTTAATTGGTAGGACGACTTGTGGATTAAAACCGTCATATCGGAGGACTCAGTCTCGCTTTGATGGTAGTTGTCATGACAAATTTTCAGAAATAAGACTTAACTCGTCTATTTATGGTGTCAACTATATTCCAATTAAACTGCAACAAAACAAGCTTAAGCTGTGACACATACTGCCTTGTTACCTGGGTTCCTGTTTTCTTTCTCTTTTTATTCAACTTACTCACGTTGGATTGTTAAAGTCTACACCCTTTTCAGACGGTTTTGTAATCGTTCCACCGCCAGATCAGCATCAACGAGTCGTTCTGAGATACGTAGACACATACTCTGCTCTGTGCAGTGATGCAAAGTCACAAAGCCATGTTGTGAAGATTTTCCAGTGAAGAAGCAGGTCTCTGAAGTAAAAATACACATTTGAACTGAGTCAAAAATGCAAGACTTCGAGGTAGATGCCGTGTTTTGCTCAGTAAATAATTGTTTGGGCTCTTTCATTTACTTGTTTTCTCCTCATCTCCACCTGAACGTGATTTTCAGATGCTGTTTATGAAGAAGTAACAGTCTGAAATGTTGAGCAACCAATTATATGTTCATGTGTTGTGTATCAAGTGGAGCTCCACTTTAATATTATGGAGATAAATCCATGCGTTAAGCCAGTAGATTAGCTGTAATCTACTGGCTTTAACATGATTTGTGCCATAAGGGACCAGAGGAAGTGCAGAAACCAGCCTGTAGTTTCAGTTTAGATGACCTAGCTGCTGCAGCTTTTGGATCTGATCCTGGATCCGTTTCACTGTTTGATATTCTGTGTTGACCTTGTTTCTCTTTGATCCATGTTATCCTCATGTACGTCCATGTGCTGTTTTCATTCTCTCTGAGTTGTTAGCTGTACTTGCTACTGAAGATAGAAAAGCTTCACTAACCCTTAGTCTGCTTGTGGGGAGGTACGTATGTTTAATTTTTTTTAGCAAGTTAAATACAGTTGAAAGGTTAAAACTAGGGATGTCCCGATCCGATCACGTGAGAATCGGGCCTGATCATGTTGTTTCAGACTTGATTGAAATTGGACGCTGCATCCCGATCAGGGATCGGATATGTATTTTATTCTCGTTATTTTGACCAGCGCATTAAACAGATGATGGAAAAAAATGCTAAACAACTGGTGAATCAACAAGCAACAGGTCCACGTAATTTTGCGCGACAACGCTGCTAATATGAAGAAAGCTATGAGTGAGGTGGGGGTGCGGAGATTTCAATGAAGTTGTTTGTTTGTGGTGATCTGCGCATGCGTACAGCCGGTCGTCTTCCTCAGCTGAGCGTTCAGGACAACGCCACTGGCTGTGTCGCACGTTCTTGCCGACTTTGCGTGCACAAGGGCAGCGTGATGGACAACCTGCTGCTGCGGGGAAGACTGTAGGTCACTTGAAACACAAACGTTTTATTCTAAACCAGACAAGGACAGTAAGAAAGAGTACAATCTAAAAAGCACATTACTGCCTTACTTTATGACACCTTTGCACTTGTACTTGTGGCATGTAAATGTGTTTACATGCCTGCTATTTTAAGTTGAGCTGCTGTTTTTTAATTTAATCCAAATTTATGTTTAAATTTGCACTATTTTTACTAGTTAATAGTTGCACTATTATTACTTGATTGTTCAAGCTACCTCGAGGAAAGCTGCACTGTTTAAATGCTACTGTAAATGATAAAATAAGAATAAAATGAAAATGAGGGACAACCTGGATCTGTTTGTTTTGCATTTGATCACCTTTTTAATGTGTTACGAAAGTATCGGATCGGGACTCAAATGACTCTGAATCAGATCGGGGCCAAAAAAAGCTGATCAGGACATCCCTAGTTAAAGCCTGGATGTACAATACAGTTATTATTTTTCGGATGACAGTCAGTTAAAGTTAGTTTTAGATCAAATATATACGATCGCTCGCTGCAGCTATGGACGTGTTGTTGCCGTGGCCTCAGTCAGACAACAAATGCCTCCTTCCTTTGTGTTCCGAGTCGCAGGGAATGGAGGCGGCCGTGAACAAGGTGGTAATTGTCAGTGTGATCAGATCCCCTTACCTCACAGATGTTTGTCTCCAGGAAGCCTTTTGTTCTCTTTCACCCTTTTCCGTCACTCTGACACTGATGGAAAGTGTATTGACAGCGCCTTTCGGTATCAGCGTGTTGCTATTAATGACCATGGATTGTCTGAGCGTGTTAAACCAGGAAGACAATAGAGTTCATCAACTTCTACAGGAGTGAAGGCCGGCCAGTGATGAGGGTTGGGCGTCATGCCAGACACTGGGACTCGTCAAGAACGTCATTACTTTTTCTTTAAAATGCTAGATTTTGCAGTATGTAACCTCTACATTTTAAGTGGACCTTGCATCGGGCATTTACTTTATATTTTATTTAATCGGCTGACATTAATAACTGAGCCTTTTTTAATCAGAAATTGCCTTTTTTTTTTTTTTTAGCATTTGAACATAAAATGACTTAAAATGCTTTTTTTTTTAAAGGAAGAAATAACATTTTACCAAAAGTGAGCAAAAGCAAGCCTTTAATAATATTTCAAAGCTCCTGAAAAGAAGCATTTAATTTGAGGCTGATTTATAAGGAAAGCAGCGAGCATCCACTGGGGAACGTTTATTCTCCAAATCAATCCAGTTCACTGCTGTTGCAACACAGAGTCCTTGAGTCTCAGAATAAGTTATCAGAATAAGTTATCACGACATGCAGATCCTTTCTCTGAATCTGTGAACATGCTAACAAACAATGAACAGATACATTGACGAGCGATAATGGTAAAATCCCCGTCTTCATGCAGCATTCTGTAGTGGGACACACACACACACACACACACACACACGATCCTGTGGGTGCTCAATCGGATTAAGTTTTATGGAGTTTGGATGTTTTCAGTCGTACAACATGGTGGGTAGTGATCTGAAAGCACCACAGATGAAGGATTTCCCTGAAGAAATGTGTCTTTTATTGAGATGATTAATGCTCCTCAACTTCCCTGTCAGCGGAGGATCAGTGGATAAACTACAAGGTGATAATCCAATCAGAGTTAGAGCTGCTTCATTTCTTTATATCATTTAGGAAATTATAGTGTGATGTCACGCCCATGTTTTAGTCTTTTGCAAAAGCCCATCACAAAACCTGATTTGCAAGCATTGTTTAACATATTGAAGACTGAAGCAAATGCTGAACCGCAGAGATGCAGAGATTATGATCGTATCTATGTTATTGATTGTGGGGCTGGCCTTGCACCAGAGGGATGACTTGATTGTTGTGTGGCTGCAATCTTGAAAAGCTGGTCATGGTTGTTGGTGATTTGTTAATCAATTTGAAACTCTTTAAGCAACAAAGACCTGTAAATGAAATGCATTTGAGGAGCATTTTTCTAATCCGGTTGACCACTCGAGCTTCTTTTGCACATCCACCTGTCCACATGCACAATCATGAAGCACCCTCTTAGTCTGTGGAGATCTGTGCAATTTCATGTGACTCTATGCAGTGCTTTTTCTACCATGCACACACACTCACACGGACCGACGTTTAGTGTCTTGCTCCAGAACACTTCAACAATCAATGCTGCAGGAGGTGTTGCAGCCGCAGTTTCTAGTAAGCGACTCTTTATACGACACAGAAAGATTTTTACAATATATTTAATTCCATTTTTTTCTTACAAAACAATTCCCTCATAAACCAGAACACACAAAATGCATAAAGAAAACTGTACAGTCAGTTTTGCCATGTCTGAACGTGTTCTAAACATGAACAATATTATCTACAACAGTGGTTCCTATCAAGGTCTATCACACCAAGCGGTTCAGCTCTGCAGCTCCTTACTTCAGGGTTAAAGAAGAGGTGCAGAAATAATCAAGTGACAATGAGGGTAGATCCACACAAACAACGTGAGTTGGCCAATAATATCTGCAAGCACAGGTACAGTGTCTTTGCTCTTGCTCTCCTTGGCTCTAGTAGCGATGACTTGCTGCTGAATGGACAGACGTGGCAATGAGAGGGCAGAAAAGTGACTTTTAACCATGTGCGGTTGTGAGGAATCACTCGGAGGTCTCTGATAGTCATGTTTAACACCGGTTTTCATTACATGCATGTCTCAGCGCTGCCCAATACAGTTGGATAGTCATTTGGGAATCACAACGGAGCAGTTTTTAATGGGACAGTGACTTCGGGGAGCGTTACTTTTCTTTTCTTTCATCCAGTTAGCATAAAAGAATATCAGACATTTCTCTCCTCAGTGCAACAGTGGTCTAAGAAGCATCGACAACATCGTGTCAACGCCTTCACAATCTCCTCAGACAGGCTTTCAAGCAAGAAACGTTTTCATGGCAGCCAATACCAAAGTCCCAAGAACGACAGATCTGCTTCGCTCCTGTGCTGACTTATAAGTCGGGGGTTGGGGTGGGGGGTCGCTTGTTTCTACCTTATATTTTGCATCACGGTGGGGAGCTACAGGCACAACCACGGATTAATATTTAATTTGGGTTGCTGTTTGTGAGGACGAGACGCACTAAAGGATACGTTCTACTTCAAACTAAATGTGCTCAACTTGGACTTTGACATCTTGGTCTGTGGTCACAATGATGGCTTTAAACTTGCTTCTTTGAAACAAGTTACACTCGACAGGAAAAGGCCAGCAACAGCTAAATCTCCCAGGCTGTGAGTATTTGTACTGATGTGATGAGATCTCGCTCCAGTCACCGAGTGTTACCGCTACGTGTGATGTTTTTTGAGGGAACAAGTTCAGACTGGGCAACTGAGCCGGATTCACTTCAACTCAACCTTTTATTTCAGGGGGTCAAATGCAGAGAAATGTTTTAAAAGCTCCCAGAATGAGAAGCTTTTCTTCACAGCAAGTGTGTCTGCTGCACTGAACAGTTGTCTATGGTTGCTTGAGACAAGTCTTTTGTATAATTTGAGTTATCAGTTTTTGGACATTTGCAGCTGACCTTCTGAGGATTTTTCGCTCTCTGAATCAACTTATTGATGACTTTTGTAGCCTCTAATTTAAAATGAAAACAAGGAAAAGGCCTTTGTCCATTTGTGAAGCAGCACTGCTGTCAGGAGGCAGAAATCCTCCCATGTTTTATGTCCAGTAATTATTACAAATGGGGGTAGGCAGCAGTGCTGTCTCACTGATGATGATTAGCATGAGTGGCAAACAGAATTACAAAGAGGATGTTGCATTTCAACAGCAGACAGAAAATATGAGAGTTGCTGGTGTTTGTTCAGTTGCTGCCTCTTTTTAACAGTTAACACAGCATGACACTTATGTTATGACATCAGTAGTCCTGTTTTATGTAACTTGTATGTTGCTAATTCATATTCCTGTTTTTTAAACAGCTTTTACGGTTCGGTACGGAGTATATTTGATTTGGATGACGACTAGACAGCTACTGATAAAAATATCCATCTCTTGTTCATTACAAAATGAGAAGTGCCAAATGTACCTGACTAGAAGTTTGGTGTTTGATCTGTGGTTTCTTTCTGAGAGGACTTACAAACGCTCACAGCCCTTTAGATGGTAGAGCTGATGCTGCTTTGGTTCGGCCTCGGCATATGTAATGGGTCAGCGTGAACCGGAGTTATTACCCTGAGGGAATCTGCTAAGTGGCATAAGTGGCATTTTCAGGCTTCACAGCACAGAACTGTGCTGCAGGTTCAGAGTAAAAGTGAAAGACGGCAGGGGACAGATTATACTGTTGCAGGAGACCGGAGGATGTACTGTTCATTTCCTCTGTGACCGAAACATCTATTGTCGACACCTAATGGACCACTAGGACTCTTTGGATAGACAACATAAATAGAGGGTATTACACGTGTGCATAAAGCCAACCTCTGCCCGTATGACAAGAATGAAAGCTTTCAGAAGGAGAGCACAGTACAATACCATGACAAAAGCCAGTAAAGAGATGGTGTTGGTAGCATTTCAAAGGACTCAGAACACGTACACACTAAAGGCAGACAGGACACACGGTTAGTTTTGTGGTGACTATATGCAGCACTGGTGAAAACAACAAACATTGTCGAGATAAATAAATTGGAAAGCTTTTATTCTAAAAAAAGTGAGCATTGTGCATAGTTCATAGTTTAATAACCCCTCTTTAGATACCTATTCGCTGTGATAACATGGAAGGAAGTGCAATAATGTACAATTCTGTATAGTTAAGTGCACGTAGATCACTGATGCACTGAACGGCATTGACACTTTCTCCCAACGGAAATATCACAACAAGTTTTCATAATATTTTCTCAATTACTCTATTTTTAAGTGTACTTTTGTTACAGCGAACCCAGGCCTGTGTTCCTGCTCGCTCAGTCCCAGGGTTGAGTCCACAACTTATTTTCACATACATCTTAATAATAAGTAATTTGGCCTGATCTGTTTTCGTCCTTTTTTCATTTATGTCTTTTGCTAATTCTACGTCTCTTAATCTCCTGCTTTTTTTCCTTCTTTTTTATTCATACCTCTCCAACCCAGACAATTGTGTTTCCTCTCTTGATGTCTGACACCTCGCAGTGTGGCGTTCGCTGTTTGGCATTGAGGACAAAGAGAGAGTCGACCGATGGCGTCACCATGTACTGTCCGAACAAGCCGCCGGAGACCACCACTCTGTTGGGGCTTCCCCAGGGCCAGGCCTGGGGGGGCAGGGGCTCCTTAAGGCTCTGGAGAACCTCGGTTCGGCCCAAAGACAGATCGGCAAAGAGCAGGTCCGTGCCTGTGCCCGAAGTGGCCACGACCACGTGCTGGTTGGGCTCCGTGAAGGAAGGCTGGAAAACCAGATCGGACACATTGACGGGCTTGTCTATTTCCTGGTTCAGACCCAGCTCCCCCCGGAACGACATCGTCTGTACTATCAGCTTTGAGCGATCAGGTGTCACGATGTAGCGGCCGTCTGGTGACACGTAGGCCGGGCCGGTGACGTTCAGGTTGGGACCGATGGCGGTGTCCGTCACGCTGTCGATGAGGAGCTGGGACGGGGCGTGCAGAAGGCTTCTGCTCTGGCACTGGATGAAGTAGAAGCCGCTGAGGTGCGTGTAGGCCATGCTGACCGGTATGCAGCTGTAGTTCTTCAGGCTGATGGTCTTGACGCGGTGCAAGGTCTCCAGATCAATCTTGTGGACAGCGGGTTCATTTTTGAGGAAGACAAAGGCAAACCTGCACCGATAAAGTTCAAAAGAGAGGTTAATTGCATTTTGAGATTTTTTGGGGAAGTGATTAATAAAGATGGAAATTCTCATTAGAATTTTCATTTGGCCTGTTCTCCTTTACTTTAGGAGTACGGCCGTGATGAGCGTGATTTTAAGGTCGGAGGTGGCTGAATGTGGGCTGATTTACCTCACATGAGTGATGATGAGGTTGGTTGGCGGGATGAAGAAGTCGTTTACCCTCTGGAAAGCTGTCCGGATGGCATGATGAACCTCCCCCACACTGGCCTGTGGAATTACCTGTAAAGACAGATAGCAAAGAAGTTCTCTGTATTAAACTTGGATGCTGGATGAGCAAATTAATGAGCTACATCTTCAAAGTGTTTCATTTGATCCATAACATTTTTTACACATTAGCTTCAATGCAGCAGTGACGACGAGAGGTGAAGGCAGGATGAACTGAACTGTAAATTTGTCTTAAATGCATAAACATGGGAACCTTTTGAATGTGATTTGGAAAGAATATTTTATTAGTTCAAAGTGGAGATTGCTATGAAATGGTTTCTGAATGACCTCAGATCTATTAATGGGTTTTATATCGACTGCGTGTGATCTCAGTGATATATAGACTCTTACAGAGAGTAGATCCTAATCTCTACACAATTGTGTTCTCTAGGAAACAATAGAAGGGAAATCAACAATACAACAGTTGAACTTATATTATATTACTAGTTGCCTCATATTTATGGAGCTAAAAATAAGACTGGATGAGTCTGTTAAGGTCAATGAAATCCCTGTAAGGGATATGGTCATATATCTTTGATCCAAACTAAGTGTTTTCTCTGCAGAGTTCTGATTAATTCAGGAGGTAATCTGTGTTTGGTCAAAAGACTAAATTCTTGTCTGAAGTAAAAATGATATTTAAAAATGTTTTGAGCAGAATGAGCAAAAGGATGTGAGCTGACCAGAGCAACGTTGAACTTGCATTGAAGTGGTATATGTCAACATGAGAAGCTATGTATATGTATATATATATATATATTATATATATATACTTTTTTTTTCACTAAAATGGCGTGCTGCTCTAGAGATGCATCAATTTATTTAGTTGATCAACTACACGGCATTAAAGCTTTATCAGAATGTCCCGCAGCTAGCTTCTATAAGTGGAATCCAGGCTCATACGTCAGGTCCAAACCACCAGAGCTTGTTCAGGTGACAACCCATATATCCTGAAACAGATAAACATCTGCAGTGTAAGACTTGAGCTGATGATATGTGGCCGTGTTTCAGTTCCCTGCACAGCACCTCCATTCAGTGACGCCTGTCTCAGGAGCTCAAACCGCAATAAACGACTCATCTCTCATGACATACTCCTGGCACTGAATCAGCACGTTTGTGGCGGCAGCGGGGTGCAGGGCATGCACTCTTTGATGCACTTCTTATGCTAAGCCCTGTCACTGACACATACTTTATCATGCAAGCCTTCATAATCAGGTCTGAGCCACGGAGGAGGGAGGTGTTTGATGGGGCTGGATTTACCCAAAGAAAACATTCAAATCTGCGGTGTCACTGCTTTGGCCGTGACATATGTTTGCTTCTGCATACCACTAAAATGGAGCTGACAACACATGGAATCACTTTTATGGTGGTTTTACTGAAACTATTTAAAATACAAGCAATTCAAGAACCGAAAAACATCACGTGAGGGGTTTGCAGGCATGGGCGTTTCTGGTCCCACCTAAAAACACTGAAGAGAAAAAGAGTTTACCCATAAACATGGCTTTATTTACTGTTAATGGTCAGCTGAAAACATTCAGGGACCAAGATGGTGGCCGTGTGTACGTGGTCAGATTTAGCTTCACAGCAGTTTTCCAGGTTTTCATACTTCCGCTCTGCTGCCATAACAAACTCTGCCAGCTCTTGTTTTTCTTTCTACAAGTATATAATCCCATTTGCCATCACATCTCTTCTTGATTTTCTGAAAACCATATTAAATGGAAAACTCTTCTTCAACTCTTCTTCTTCCCTTTAATTTTTGAGCTGCGACCGGAAATCCCAGGCCTGCAAACCCTGCTGAGCTCCCATTGGTGATAGGTATCGCCTGGTATGATTTATGGAGTTCACAACTGCAACATGGCATGGGGAAAAGCAAGGACGACAAATCAGACAGGCTTTTTAGACAATCAGGCAACACATGCACAATTAACAGTCATATTTTTAAAGGCCTAAGCTGGTAACTAATGTTTTAGAGCTTGATTGTCTTAATGAGCATTTTATTGCATCTGTCTTGTTTGTTGAAGGTGTGAAAACTGCTGAGAGCAGCAAAATAATAGCCTTGGCCCAGCCCAATGTACAGACAGGAAGTCTTCTCAAAAAAGATTAACACTGACCTTAAAGACGTTTTTGTCTACTCGCATCGTAAGAATGAATCATCCTTTGTGCCTTTAAAATCATTATGCTTCCTTTGCTACGTTGTCATTCTGCATCGAGACACCTGATGTATGTTTTCATCTTTTGCATGCAATTGTTTAATTAAATCTACTGAAATGTGGATAATTTCTCAAGTCTTATTCTTGGTAACTTTGACACTCAGTTTCAGTCCAGTTATTCACCTAGTTGGAAAGAACGTGTTAAAGAGCATTTGATGGTTTTTTCCACAACAGAAGGTCTCTATGTTTTACAACATTAAAACTTGATGAAACATAAAATAAGCTTGTTTCGGAATAGGACAACACCAAAACTAACTATTAGATCAATAACAGGTAGAGAAGAATGAAGAAGAAAACATTTAAAGGCAAATTAATGAAGAAGTTCTGAGTCTGACCAAATATTTATACATCTCAAGACTGTTACAGCCTCTTCTCCCTCTCACTTTGACCGCTCCATGTTAAACTCCGGTCTTTGAAATTATTCTTGTGTATACAGCTAGGCAAATGCTGCTGGTAGGTGTGCAGGGAATTTCTTAGGCACGAAGACCTCAGAGGGGTAAAAAAACAAAACAAAAATATTTTGATATTGCTTGAAAGCTATCTTTTAGCTTGATGCCTGTTGGGGAACAGAGTTCTTGTTCTTGCTCCCTAAAAATAGCAGTTCAAGCTGCAGAACTCTTAGCAGTTGTCTTTTTCTGCATCATCCTAAATATCTCCATTCCATTTTCTACAAAATACACAAGCCAGTGTTTTCCCTTTTTTTTTTTTACTGCTTGCAAAACATGAAAATAGCCTCGTTAACAAACAGTCATTACAACAGTTGCAGAATGAAATGATGGGAGTTAATGGGGTTCAATGTAGAATCATTCATGTACTATTATGGAGCTGCTGTGGTCTGTGAGGCTGCAGGTGCTCTCCGTTTAATGCCACAGGCCTCCCTTTGTTATCGCTCATCCTCGGATTTCATATCCTCACACTCAGCACGAGACTCAATTGAGTTTTACTCTGCTTCTGCCTCACTGGCTGACCTAATGCCTGAAGGGGCTTGGTTCTGACTGAGTAGTTTTTCCTTTTCAATAGCATTCACTTGGCAGAAGAATTGAGTATTATTGCTATTTTCTTTTCTTTTTATACGTTTTTTATCGAGCTTTGAAAAAGATGGAGTTTTATCAGATACTTTTATGTATTTGTGTCATTTAGGAAATTCAATATACTTTTGAAGGTTTTTTAATAATACCTTCTTGTGTTGCATGCTGCACTACATGTTTGAACTACTCCTCCCGTCACTCCTGGGGAGCAATAAAGTGCTTAATAGATTCTGTGAAAGACCTAAAATCAATGTTGGATACAGAATTTAAACTTAAATTAATAATGTTACCCTCCACAGCTTTGTAGGTGTGAGTATTCTGGTGTACTACTGATCAGATATTCATCATATCCTGCAATTTGTCTGCAATCTCCTGACTATTGTGCACATGTGCAGACTTGATACCATCATGCAGCTCTGGTGTGTGCGTGCACAAGGTAACAACAGCACGTCTGGCAGTTGCATATCTTCTTGTCAGGTAGATGCAGACTGACTGACAATCTGAAAGGCCATGTCTCTCTCTGCCTGGCAGATTCCTCCATTTGTCTTCTATAATGAATTGACAATCACACTCCCTCTGATATTTACACAGAGCTATTGAACCATCCTTAAACTCGGCTGCTTAGAAATACCACGTGCAATGAGATGAATGCACACTTGTGCACATTAACACACCGAGCGCTCCAACAGAGAGCCACACTCATACACATGTATGATATGCTGAAGCGGAGCCGTGCCTCTGGTAACGACAGGCTGATGCCGAACAGGTCAATTTCTTTCGGTCCAAATGATAATGACATTATCAGACCATTTATGTGTGGTGTGATCCATGTGGCCTCAAATCCATTATGTGAATTCCTCCTATTCCATTTTTGATAGATTCATGCCCTGCTCACTAATTATTCATTACTTCCAAACGAATGCCGGGAAAAGGGAAATTAATGACATGAAAAATATCAAACTGGTAACTGCAAAGCTGCTTTCTGCGTTCATTTCAGATTAGATGAGAAAATAGTTTTGTTTGCGATTAAAAACATGCTAATAGATATTTCCGCTCAACGATGACAACTGATGGTTCAAAACAAACTCCACCATAATCGCCATGAGTGTGAAACTTAACTACAACAAACAAACAAAGACTTGTACAAAATCACATTTTGTGAGAGAAAGATAGAATAGAACGGGTCATGTAAGTGCAGTCTGCTTGGCCACAGAGATTGTAAATTACAAAACCGTTAAAACCCACACACAGATGGCCGTCTTTGCACTATTTATCGTTGCCAATTCATAGTGGCACCTTTTTAGATTAAGAACAATGACTGCTTAAATATATTTAAAGAGAAAACAAAACAACCCAGAAATAATAGTGTACCTTATCACCATGGACAAGAATCACTTGGAGAACCATTGACTAATGTAACACTGCTGATTATAAATTTATATAAAACCATTACTCAAAACCAACAATTGCGCTGGAAAAATACTCAAGTGATTTTCTGACTGTAAAATGAGTCATTTAGCTCAAAACATTCATTTAGAGACCAATAATAATTTCGATTATGCAGCCCTTGTAATGAAAAGATGCCTTGTGTCTGGTGTCCCTTTGGAGCACCGGTGACTTCCTGTAGTGGGAAGCGGCAAAACAATACTCAGATTTGTGTTATTTCACAGAGTACAATGCAGTTCCTCTGTGGCCGTACTCATGGCAGCGTCCTCCACATCAGGAGCGCTTCGGTACCGGCCCTTTTAAAAGCTGCAGCAGCCCGCCTCACCTGCAGGTACAGTTGTGGTTCCTCCCTCTCCCCTCCACCTCCCTGACCCTCTCTGCATCCTTATCTCTCTTCCCTCATCGCCCCCGGTCCCCGGAGGGGGATTAAACACAACCACACCTGTGATCATTTCTCATTTGTGAAGCCTCCAACACCGGTGCTCCAAAGGAACACCAGACACAAGCCCACAACTTTTCATCTATGACTTCTTCTTAAATGCTATATAAAATACATAGATTAGAGGTCGCAGTGCTATATACTTCACATAAACAAGGATGCAGGTTCACAAGCTACTTCAGTTATTTAGGAGCCACATTTCCTCACTCGGTAAAGAGCCTTCAGTTTTATAGATTATATGTTCCCAGGACTGTAATTGTTTTTGAGGGTCAAAACACACACATACCGCAAGAGTATGTGTATAAATGATGATTTTAAATAATTGGATATATGCTATAAAATTATTTTTTCTACAGAATAATGTGGCAGATTTATTAAAAAAAAAGAAAAAAAGGGAAATTGCTGACTGAGCCCCAACAAATTAATGAAATGATCCAAAATGAGATTCTTGAGTTGGATAATTAGACTAAAATCACTTAAGCCATTAACAAGCAAGCACTCAATATGTGTTTGTTTTTATTCAGAGGTCTCACGCATGTTTGAGCTTCTTACTTACCTGAAGTGTTGGATGTGTTTTGTCCATATCCCCCCATGTTAGAATCCACACCTGATCATGCGACTTGTCATAGAGCACTTTCACTGGAAACGGATCAGTTTCAACTGCCTAAGGGGGACAAAGGAAATGTAGGGGAACAACAAGAATTAATTACATTTTAAGTAAACAGAAATGAAGCTTAATTCCTGTTATTGGAAACTCACAACAGTCCAGAGGAAACATGAGCATTGAAACCAATTAAACTTGTGCCGACGTAGACATTCAAACTAAACCTACAGTATTTAAGACAACTCTGAGTCACTGCTGGACTTGTGTGTCCACATATAGTTATTTTAAAATGTGGATCTGATCCCTTTGTCTTTGTTAAATCAATGCCCCAAAATAATTTGTATGTACCTTTTTCTGACAGGTTTTACATTATTTCAGTGACCATTTCCCAAATCCAAAATACTTGACCGATGCTGGTGGGTCAGTGACGTCAACTAGGAAGATAATGAAGCCACTTTATCTGAACAAGAAAATCAACACTAAAGAGATAAACTGGCCTCAGATGTGAGTGATTTGTGAACCAGTCACACCGTGGGTACCTGCTCACATCCTGACTAGCTACACAACGTGCAGCTGACGACCCTAACTATTTACAAGAAGCATGAAAGTAAAATTCAATTCCTACATGAATGAATATTCCTTCAACCTTTTCTAAGTCTGAAAGTCCCAACCAAGGCTGAAAAACCTGTGGTAAAATTAAAAGAAGTCAAAATTTAATGATCCTAACAGGGAAAAGAATCTGACTAAAATAGTTATAAGTGGTATGAGAATATACCCTGAACCCCTAAAAATGTAGTGAAATAGAAAGCTGCAGGATTGTAGAGTCTATGGGGACCTAATGATGGGATGTGATACTGATAAGCCCAATCATTTTAACAGCTGCATAGGTATTGTTTTCCTGTTTGGTTGCAGCAGCCGTGTTGCTTTTAACTAGAATTCATTCACTCAACTCTCTCAACTTGTTTATGTTTACAATCGGTCATTTTGTGCCAACACCACCTCCACCCACGACTGAGACATCACATAGTGTCATCTTGATTGTTTTCTCTGGGAAGGCTGATAACTAAAAGACACAGTGGGGATGTTTTGGTCAGCTCTCTTTAAACTGCATGGATTTTGGATATGTTGAAGATGTGTGCGGTCAAAAGAATTTAATCTACTCCAATATCAACAAAGTCAGCAAGTTAATCGTGAAAACATTTGGATGCTAAGCAGAAAAGACATAGAAATGGAGTTTTCATTTTATTGCGAAAGTTGGAAACATTTAAATGAATGTCTAACACATACTGTATTTGCTGAGAAGACAGAAATTATAGACAGTAATCTACATACAGGAAAGAGAAGGGAGGCAAAAAATGAGATGGGAGAGGTGTGGCATTTACTCAATCTCAGATGTGGTGCAATGTCAACAACAAGGAATAACACAATCTATTAGTCTGCTTCTGGCTGAGTGGACAAGGAGCTGCTGACACTCTCACCAGTGGAGCAAGACCGCCAGCTCCGTGTTCAGTAATGGGAGGTCCGGCCCTCTGCTCCGTACCGGTCAGCCAAGTGTCAACTCAGCATGTGCCTTTGTACAGTCTGAGGGGAGGGTGCATGTGTGGGCCTTTTAAAAATCCTGTTCAGATTGAGATGGCTGTTTATTCAAATAAATATTGATCAGAAATTTCATTTATTTTTTTTTCTTCCCCACACATGATTTAATCTTATCTTATCTTATTTCGGCTTGGCAAATCAAAAAAGCTCTGACGCTTGAATAATCTTTTTTTTTTTTTCTATTCCCTCCTTGTCCATTTTATAACAGTAATGTATAAAACTTTCAGTTTCTTCTTCTTCTTTGTCTTGATAGTTGCTTTCAGCAGGAAGCTTCAGTTAACACATTTAAATACCGTATTTTCCGCACTATAAGGCGCACCACATTATAATGCACACTAAATATATGGCAAAATACCGTATTATAGTGACTGGGGTTGAGTTGCGTATCTACCTGATGGAGCTGCGCTACAGGAAATGCTACAAAATCCTACAGCAAATGCAAAAAAAAAAAACAAGAAGAAAAGTACCGTATGTCAAACTTTATTAACAAAATAAAAACCACCTTTGCTCCCTCTTGTCAAAGTCGCCATTATGCGAGTCAGCGTCGCTGCTGTTATCCTGAACGTCTGTGACGATTCCTGACGTTTTTAATGCCGTTACTTCGGCGACACCAACTACAGTAGCTACAATCCCCCTGACTACAGTAACAGAAATTACCGTAATGATCATATATAAGGCGCACTGCATTATATGGCGCACTGACGTTTTTTTTAGAAAATTAAAGGCTTTTAGTTGCGCCTTATAGTGCGGAAAATACGGTAAGCTGTTTGGTTCATGACATTTACTGCATGTTTGTGTCTTTGTACCATAACAAGTCAAAAACTTGTATACCAAAGCATCCAGTCTAAAGGCGTTTTTAGATCAGAACCCGCTGTTAATGCTGGATGATGAACGTGTGGTTAACGCACATAAACGCAAGGGGAAGGCATTGAGAGGCATCATCCCCGTAACATAACGTACGATGTGTGGCCGTGTAGAAGGACGTATTAGCTCTACGTCAGACAGGATGGATGTACATCGGGATGAGTGTTTTTTGGCTGTCATTTTTGTGGCGGCTTGTTCAAACAAAGGACCATGGACCTTTGTGGTTCTGGACATATCCGGCCGTCCTCTATGGCGTCCTCAGCTCCGAAGCTGAGTAGCACGCAGATCTCCTCATCTCCCCAGTTACTCATCTTGCAAATATAGACCCTACCTCTGCACTACCTGCTGTTGTTGTTAATCTCATCAATTTATTTTATTTAGAAAGAAAAAAACCCAACATCCCTGGTTAGGTGATCAATAAATCCCTCCCACGACCGGCCACCCCGTTAGTTCTTTTTACATTAATCCTGACCCACGATTAAGTTTACCTTCGGAGGAGAGTTATTGGTGGAGCAGTTCAACAAGCTGTCCCACGTGAATCAATATAAAAAGTCCCAGGCGACACACACTAGATCTGCATGTGAAACGCGGAGTATCTGCCAATGTAAAAGCGGTAATCTAGCTAAGGATTAAACTGGAGGTTCAGAGAAATCTGAGTATACATGTGCGAGAAGACAGTGGATTATTGAGTGAGGTTTTCTCTCATAATATCTCATATTAATTACTGTCTACCCACCTGGGCCACTGCAAACTCCACTACTCTAAATCCGGTCATATCCCTATACAAACAAGCTCTCAAAATCCTGGATAAAAAATCAAGATCCTTCCATCATTGCACAATTCTCAATAAATATGGGCTTCTGAGCTGGAACAATCTTGTAATTTTCAAAAACTGCTGCCTCATATACAAAATCCATCACAGCTTAGCTCCGCCGCCACTTTGCAGCCTTAGAAAATGTAGATCACCTGCAACAAGTGTCACCAGAGGGGCTGCTAGAGGTGATTGTGATATCCCATTCAGGAAAACTGTATTTGGTCAATCAGTTTTTACCTACAGGGCAGCTAATGAGTGGAATACAATCCCTCAAAACACAAGAGTCCATCCATACAGCTCATTTAAATTTTTTTTTAAGAAATGGCTAATCGACAGCCAAATTTGTCAACACTAGTCCCTGATTTATCCGTAGTGCAGGGTCTATATGCTTGTTGTTGGTGTGAAATGTATTGTTTGTGTATGAATACTGGCCTTGTTTGGTTGAGGGATGTAGATACATTCCTGTGTTGCTGAGGGGGAATGAGAGCGTGTGATTGCTAGTGGATTGGATAGAGTGTGTGTGTGTGTGTGTGTGTGTGTGTGTGTGTGTGTGGGAGGGGAGGAGTTATGTGTAATGTTGCTTTCTAAATATTGTATCTATAACATGTCTTTGTTTTTGTCTGCCATTTTTTGCTTTTACTACTACGCCTTGTGTTCCTTCGGACAGGGGGACTGCCAATGGAAATCTTCTGTTGTGTTGTTGTGATGCCGTGACTGTTATTGTTCCCGCGGCTCGTCACTTCCTGAAGGGGGAGTCCTGGGGTAGTCACTAGCTCGGTTCAGCGTACCGAAATAACTTGGATTAGGACCGCATTATCTGGCACTAAAAGCTCGATCTCAAGAGCTTCAGTTCAGTTCAACGACAGCCTGACTAAGGCGTATACATGGCTTTTAAAACTTCGATATCGGTTGGATTAACAGTTCGACTTTCTGTTAGTGCATGTAAACCCACTGAGTGTCATGACATGTTTATAAGTTGTGATAATATAAGCTTAAATATTTGTTGATCAATAACACAAGGCTTTCATATTTTCCCTGGAGGAGGGAAAAACAGTTAATGCAAACTTTAAGGCAAAATAATGTCCAGGTTCATGAGAGAATAAAGGTGATGATCTGTTGGCCTGTCCTGCCTCTGTTACCCCTTTTACACCAAGCTGGTTCCAGGGCTGGTGCTAGTGCTGGTGCTAGAGCCGGTTCGCGGTTGGTTCTAAGTAAGAACCGTTTGCTTTTACACAGCTGGTGCTAGCCTGCAGCTGGCCAGAGAGCCACGTCATCACGTCACCACGCCCCCTCGTTTTCATCCCCACCCTGATCAGGAAGCTGAGAGCCAAAAGCTGTTTTAATTTCAGCTGTAGCACTGTTAATATGGCACTTTATTAAGTTTTAATATTTTTTCAGGTAAAGTAACCCTTTAAGATCCCCAACCTGGGCTCAGTTTATCCAAATAACGCCTGTTAAGAAATTTGCTCTGAAAATGTCGGAATTTCTGGCTGACTGCGGGCTCCGGAGCTGATTTATGGTTCCGCGTTAAATCGACGCAGAGCCTACGGCGTAGGGTACGGCGTACGGCGCCCGTCGCCGCGTAACCTACGCCGTAGGCTCTGCGTCGATCGTCACACCATATGAGGAAGCCGACAGTTAAAAGCTGTTTTAATTCCTGCTGTAGCGCTGTTAATATGGCACTTTATTAAGTTTGAATATTTTTTTCAGGTAAAGTAACCCTTTAAGATCCCCAACCTGGGCTCAGTTTATCCAAATAAGGCCTGTTAACAAATTTGACTCGAAAGCCAGCAGCCCCGGGGGACAGCAGCTCCTCTCCTCTCCTCAGGAGATCCGCCGTAGGCTCTGCGTTGGTGTAACGCGGCGGAACCAGAACGGCGGGCTGGGAGGCGTCCCCGCGGGCCGGGAATTTTTATGAAATAAATGGATGGAGCTGCGCTGCATCGGCGGGCTCTGCAGCCTCGCGTCCAAGCGTCCCGGGGCTGGAACGCTCCCCCGCGGGCTCGGACGCGAGGCTGCGCCGCTGCATCGGCGGCACGGAGCCCGCAGACGTTACTGTTGGTGGTGATTGTACCGTAGACCACTGCTGCTTCTGTTTTACATCCATTATTAAATAAATGGATGTAATAATAAAAGAGTCTACTAACTTAACCACCGTCTTCAACGCTACGTTGTTTAAAAACGGCGCGCTTCCGTGTTTATTCTGCTTTGGTTGTTCAGTAACACCGCCCCCAGCCCCGCCCCCAGCCCCCGACGTAACTGGTTCTTACGCTGGCCCAGCAGCTCAAAGGGGCTGGCGTAGCACCCGTTTTGAGAGCCAGGAGCCGGCGCTTAGGCTGTGTAAAACCAAAGAACTGGTGCTAACTCTGGCTCTAGCCCAGAACCAGCCCTGGAACCAGCTTGGTGTAAAAGGGGTATGTGTGACATAGACAAAGTAATTATTTGCATATAGATTAAGTGACTAGCAGCAATGCATTTTAATACAAGGTGGGGACTGAGATACCCAGAGTTCACTCACCCAAGATGCACGTTAATACCAGGCAGATTTTAAACTAAATTCAGATAAATGGCACTGAACACTGCCTGGTGAGAGCTGTAAGGAGCTTTACCTACAGAAAGAAAGTCCAGGTTAAGAAGTATTAAAATAAAAGATGCAAAGTTTTTTTTTAGATGAGCTCCTGGAGGTCACCCGAGAGTTTTATTTACAAAAATAGAAATAAAAATGCAAATGTGTGCCACAGAGGATCACTTTCATCCTTTACGTAAGCAGCATTATTTCAAACTGCTTGAACAAATTCCTGTTAGGCCTCTGATAAGAAAAACATAACCAAAGCCTACATGACAAATGTAGGTTTCATCTATCTGATTTGCTGCAGCCTAAAAAAACCCCCAAAACATTTAAAGGAGCTTGAGGCTGGATTTATGAAAAAAAATTGTATACGTTTAAATTTTTCTAGTAATAATGTCAGATGAAGCGTTCCAAACCAAAAAGAGTGAGCCCTCTAGTATATCTGTCCGTTGCCTTGAACAGGCTGTGTGCTGCAAAATGTGCTGCAAGGCTGGGGCCGCTTTTCCCGCGCTGCCCTGCGGATGTGACGTCACATGACGCTGCATGTGCGTTCTCCCCGTTCTCCCGTGCCGGCTTCGCTGTTGGCTGCAGTACCCCCGACGGCCGTCGCGGCGAAGGGTGGCGCTAGAGAGTCTCATTTCTTAAAAGGAGCCTCATGCTCCTTTAAAGTCTGACAACATAACGAGAGGTTTAATTTTTTTCTAAACCATCTTTTTTTTTTGTAATTAGCTGATGTGGGAGATCTTGCTTGCACAGGTTTGACACACCAGCGTTAGGGAGAAATATAAAAGGGTGCTATGTGGAGAACCATGGAAACCTTTATTGTGTTCGTACATTTAGATGTGTTGTGTTTGGGATCTAAGCCTGCGCTGCAGAGGATCCAGGAAGTATGACACACAAAAAGGGGTGAAACATAAAATCAAATGATTGACACCTCAGCACTTTTTTTTTGGTTTTGCTCTCCAAAGCCTGCAAGATTTAAGTGTATGGCAAAAAAAAAAAAAAAAATGTAGCTTGTATCAGTACTTTGTTACAACACCATTACAGTTCAGTAGCACAAGTATTTGCTTTCTATGTTTTAATACATATTGCTTCTGTTATCAGACACCTTGATGAGTCAGAAATGAGTGTTAATGCTACACAAACAGTGACTTTATAAATGTGACATCATATGAAAGAATCACATTAAACACAGCTCACAGTCCGGCTGCAGCTGTGTAGAGCAGGCAACAATGAAGAAGGAAAGGCTAGTACTTGTTACAGTGGTGGGTTCACTTCACTACATTTAACTATACTTTGTTTTTTTGTTTTTTTTTTTGGGGGGGGGGGGGTAAGATATGGTTCCTAACTTAGAAATAATGAGAAGAAGTTGTAAATGTGAATTTCACCTTGGTGCAGGTAAATAATGAAGGAAAGAAAGGAGAAAAGATGTGTTGTGAGTGAACAGCTTTTTAGGTGACACCTATTGGTGGGAAATTATCGGGCCAACCCTGCTTACAGGATGACAACACCTTGGTAGTAGTTAGCTGAATGTGCCCCTTTGTTCAGGACACAGTCTTTCTGCATCTCTGAAACACCATGTCAGTACATCTGTAAGGTCACGTTCAGGTTGCTGGCACTGCACTATGAGCCGTTGTGGATGCGATGTCCAGGTGTTTGAAAGTTCAGACCAGTGTTCCCCAACCCTGGAGCTGGGGTATCCCTGGGGTTCCCCTGTCTTGCATGTTTCAGATGCGTCCCTGCTTCAGCACACTCTGGTACAAATGACTGTCATTAACAGGCTGATGACGACCATTAATTACAATCAGGTTTAGGCCCTCAAAATTATGTATCTGTGATGTGTATTCATCAAAACATCCCAAAAATCACTTTTTACAACTTCTGTTTCATTCTTAAGACCGGCATAGTGGCGCCTGTCGCTTTATAAATGAAGCGTCTCTTTCCTTGCCCCTCTCATCGATGGAGAGACCCGAAGTGAGAAAGACACACCGCTGAAAACTTTTGTAGCAGGAAACAAGGCTACCAGTTCTGACAACACAGCGGTTCAGCTGTACATGTCTGAACCGGAGTCAGACACTAGGAAAAAATAAACCAACGACTCTGTGCAGAGGGGAGAATCGAAAGTCGATTTACGGGAGAGAGCGATGTCGGCGGCAGTTTTGTCAGCCGTAGACACACACACACACAAGCCAACAACGGATATTCTTTAAAAATGAAGGCTTTGACATAACAGATAAAAAAGAAGAAAAGAACGGAAAGTGGAAGTTGCATTAACCCCCACAGCCAGGGAGGCGGGGGCAGAAGGATATTGGTGGGAATGCAGTTTGACAATGTTTGATGGAGGAAGAGAGCAGACTGGGCAGCTGGTGGGTCATAATACATCAAAGACTCCTTCCTCCGCTGCATGAGGTGAGCTTTGACACCACTCTCACTGACTTGAATGGACACTATTCTCAACTTTCACTTCACTGTACTTTTTATTCTTGATTCTGCATTTTTTTTATTTGACCTTTTCTTATTTTAATATCTTGTTTCCTCATTGTTGTAACTGCTGCTGAGTCCCCAAATTTCCTCCAGGATCAATAAAGTATCCATCTATCCTTGTATCCATCCATCCTGTTGGGCTTTAGAGGAGATTTGAATCACGTACATGGAGAGGTTAATTTTTAACGTTGAGAAGCTCATTTCATTTGAAAGCACTCTTCTTTTTATGTGTATTATTCTAAAAAGAACGAGATATTTGCCTTCAAATATGGTGTTTCCACATTACGGGCTTGTCTTTGCTCCCAAGACCTGATTTGACTGTATCTTAAATCCAAACATAAATCCACAGCTGGGTATCGGAGCTATGATTGATCATCACAGTTAGGTTTATAATGACTTTTGAAAACTTGAAAAGTCTAAAATAAGTGTCAATTTTAGACCTTAATGTTGGCAGTCTTTATGTTTATCTACATTTCTTAGGTTTATCATGTGATGAATTGTTTGGCACCGCTTGTGCTCTTAGCTACCGTCAGTCTTGGCCAGGTTACTCTTGAAAATTAGATTTAAAATTTCAATAATTTTTCTCCTTCTTTAAATAAAGCTTAATAAAAAGAAATAAACACAAAACAACCATGTGATCCTCATGTAAATCTCAAAACCTTTGAATTAATTTGTAATTTCACGTTTCCCACCGAGGAGGCAGTGGCTCCACTTTTCAAACGCTCCAGGTGAGTCCTGGAGATGGAGCAAAACCACAGCAAAGTTGGACCTGGGCACCTCACTCAATTTTCAACTGAGGTATAAATTAAAAAGCTGGTACCATTTTGTATTATTAGCACAATGGCTTAGTGGTAAGCACTGTTGGCTCACAGCAAGAAGGTGGGAGTGCAAGCGTGCATGGTTGTTTGTCTCTATATGTGGCCCTGTGATGGACATGCGACCTGTCCAGGGTGAACCCCTGCCTTTCCCCTGTAATGAGCTGGGATAGGCTCCGGCAGACCTCCGTAACCCTACAAAGGATTAAACGGGTATAGAAAATGGATGGATGGATTGTTTAATTCAAATAAGTATATGAGAGGAATTAAAATATTGATAAGACTGCAACACTGGTTTTCACATAGCTGTTATTTGTTGTGTATAAATCTTATTTCATGTTTGTATCTGAATATTAGGGGTGGGACGATATGGGTAAGTCCCAATTCGATACTTTGGCGATATGTGGCCCAGGATATCGATAATATCACGATATTTTCGATATTCGATATATCGATATATCGATATATCGGTAAGAGCGATATATCACGATATATGGGACTGAAAAAGAAAAAATACCTTTAAAATAATAAAATAATAATAAAAAGGAAAACGTCTGTAGTTATGCATTTATTCAATAATACAAATAATTATTGTGAAATAAATAAGAAATAAATAACTCAAATAGGCTTTTCAATATCCCTTCTTTTCCAATATCCTTTTAGCCTGTCTAATTTATTCTGTCACCACACACACATATTGCCATGAAGCATCAGGCATTTTTCACTCATGTCATGACAAACTGTATCCAATAACAGAGAAACCAAACAAGCTATAATAAATATAAATAATATGAACTTTATTGAACTGAAATAACATTTTGAAATTTAAGCTGAAATATCCAAAGCACTGAACACTGGTTTTGCACGGGTGGGCCGGGCGTGTGTCTGAGTGTGTAAAGGCTGATTTATGGTCCCGCGTTACACCAACGCAGAGCCTACGGCGTAGGGTACGCGGCGACACCACCGTACTGTACGCGTCGCCGCGTACCCTACGGCGTAGGCTCTGCGTTGGTGTAACGCGGAACCATAAATCAAGCTTACCGTGTCTAGTCAATGATCTGCAAGTTTTCCCAGCACACGGTTGACTGGACACGGAAGGATACGAGCGAGGATCACTTACAGAGTGAAAAGCATGAACGTTACAACACAAAAAGACTGACGATCATTTACTTTAACGGCGTCTGTAATGGGTGGAATAATTTTGTATAAAGGCTGAATTATGCTTCTGCGTCAAAACGACGCCGTGTCTACGGCGTGTGGTTTTTGTACACGCAGAGGACACGCCGTCACATGCGCCGTCAGTGACGTGCACCTCCCGAAAATTGTAACTACGCGTCGAGGAGACGCAGACCACACGCAGACCGAGAGGGCTGTGATTGGTTCGTTTGAAAGCGAAGCATTTCCGGTTTCCGGTTTGAATCAGTAGTGAACTTTCAGGGCTTTTTTCTTCGTTTATATGTGATTTTTTTTGTTTTTGTTTTTTGCACAATAGTTGTCCTTATTTCTTTGATTTACTGTGACCGGAAAAAGTCGGATAAACCATTCAGAAAAAGATCGCTAACTAGTGGCCGCGGGGGGTACTGCACCGCGACCAAATGGAGAGACGGAGAAGTCTGAACAGTTCGTGACGGTGTCACGGGTGCGCCGTGTGCTCTTCGTGTGTGTGACGCAGAACCATACCCGCACCTTTACAGTACGAGCCGCTCTCCTCACGTGGAGCGCGAGGAGAGCGGGGTCCGTTTCTTAACGCAGCGCAGCTGTCTGTGCGAGCGGACATTAACGCATATGGCAGCATAAACACCGGCTCAAACAGCAAGTTTTCCAGCATTAACAGTGCTGCTCAGCCCGCTGTCTGTACGGAGTAACCCGTGGTTCTGTATTTTCTGAGCAGGTTTCTCAGGCGGCGTTTGTTTTGCTCACGAGGGCAGCGGGGGCGGGCGGGGCAGAGCTTGAACAATAGTGCGGTGACAACCGCGTAAACCATTATGTGTGTTGTAATAAAATATCGATATTAGCCGACAGTATATCGATTATTTATTGAAACAGAGAGCACAACAATATATTGAAATATCGATTTTTTTTTCCCACCCCTACTACTGAATATCTCATTAAATCTGGACAATCCTAGATTAATGCCTGCACTAACTTGGCACTAGTGATGCACCGAAATGAAAATTTGTGGCCAAAACCGAAACCGAAAATAATAATAAACACTTGGCCGAATACCGAATAATACCGAACAATGGTTCTCCGCAGTTTTTCATTTATTTTGCCAATTTTTGAAAAAAAAATTGAGAATGATCTTTCACAATCTCTAATAGGCTATGTTCTGCTCTTACATCTGGTGATGCTTGTAAGTCCCGTTGTTGGGCATGTGTAGGCTATGTTAATGAGACAGGTATTTGTGCAGCCTGACGAGAGGCTCCAGGCTGCAGAGGGTCATGATAAGCCCCGCCCCGGCCATAAGCCCCGCCCCCCGGCCCGGCTCTGATATGTTCTACTGGCGAGAGGGTTCTCGCTCCTGGGGATGGGGACTTCTGACAGATAACCATATAACTGTTGAGCGGCTGCGCTTGTCGTCTGCATCTGGGTTATTTTCTTAGAGGATCTCGTCATATCAGACGGTGAGGGTTTGCGCACCACATCGGGCCCTTTTCTCTGCGCTCCCTTTCTCTTGCGCTGTGCGTCCCGTGACCGTCTCCATCACCAAGCGGTTTTCCAAATCCAACTCAGCCTGGATCATTTCTCGTGTCCTCTGCTTTTTCCCCACATCCAAGTAATGATCTGACATGCTGACATGTTTGCTGCATTTAACACCGCACGCCCCTCACTCACGCTGTTCGCTCTTTGATTGCGTCATCACACGCCGTTATTAATTGTTCGTTTTTTTTCCCACTTATTCCACGGAACACCGAAAGTGTTTTTTTTTTGCTATTTTCGGCCGAACAATTTCGGTTACCGAACAATCGGTGCATCACTACTTGGCACGTGGCAAAATATGCCAGTGGGTGGGAACAGGAAACAAATTGGAGATTTAGAATAACCATATTTTAGATTTGCATGGCTTGTGGTCTTTTTGTGTTTCTCTCAGTCTGATTGGTATAACCTTCTGGAGAACAAGAGGAGGGTCTTTTACTTGTCTGTGCCCAGAGGGCCTCTGTTTTATAATCCCTCTATGCATTAAATTGCACTTTCATTCCTGGATAACAAGGTCAAGTAACAGGTTTATAACATTTTTGCTCTGCTAGCTGCTCAGTTTGCTCCCTAATCCTGTCTTCTCAGATTTTTTGCTCATATCCTTCCTTCCTACTCATATCCTTCTCCTGCCTTCTTCTCCTTAAGTTAGGGTTATTTCCTCTCATCCTGCACCTCAGTATAAATGATTCTGACCCTGGGAAGGACCCTGAGGGATTCAGTCTCTAAACAGCCGTAACAGGAAAGATAAATGGCAAGGCAGCCAGCACCCACCTGGGTACCATATTGTTTCTAACGCTTCAGGTGCTTTTGATTTATTTTAGCTTGCATATGGCCTCTTCAACTGTTGGCAATTTGAAGTGAGTGCATCGTAGATGGTGATGATGCTTGGCATGTTTCCAAACACTGACTGCATTAGTTTATGTTGACAAGTGTATACTTTATAGGGATTTTTAGTTTCACTTAATTATCCCACGCCCATTTATCGTACATTTTAGCTAAGTGAAGGATAAAATTGACAAAATAATAAAGTAGAACCGCAACAAGTAACGAAATTATGCTGCATCCACCTTCGATGCCAAGCTTTCAGTTATTCCACTGAGTCATGCTGTAAGTTAACTTTAGTCATTTTACTGCAGAAAACAGGTAGAAGTTGTCAACAACGACTTGGCAGTAAACGCAGACCGTAATTGCTCTGTGCTACAAATGATGTTCATCTCATGAGAAGACTGACCTGCATTCTGTGTGTAAAAAGTGAGGTGGTATGATGAATAAAAGAAAATTCAAATTGAATTTTAGTTTGAAAAGACTGACTTTAATTCTTTAGGGTTACTGAATGGTGGGTAGTTTAAAGTTAACTGAGTCAATACCAATCTAGTTTTGGTGAATGTTATGGACTAAAAAATGTTGTGACCACTAAACTAAATTGGATTATGGGATACTTTATTTGACAGTTGTGTACTGGAACTTTTTGTAAACACACATACATGCATTCATTCATGTCCTCCTCTCCTGTAACACAATTTACCTTATTTACTTATTTTTTTATTGTATGCAACATCATTGTACAGTGCCATTAACAAGCTGTTTAAATAAACTACAATACTTGTTACTATGGTATGTTATTTTCACGACTGGATTTACCTCCACTAGCTCTGATTCTGAGTATTAAACCTTCTCTCCCACTCACCTTTCCCAAAATGCAATTTATTCAACAAAAACTTCAGTCAGTCCCTAACTTCAGGATTAATGGTTTCTCAGACTCACGCTGTGTTTTGTGAGACAAGCCCACTTCACCCACCTGAACCACTTTCTGCGCTTGAATATCGACAACCAGCAGTCGGCTCAGTAGGGGCTGGGTCACGTAGATGTACTTATCTCTGACGCTGACTGCTGAGGCCCACACGCAGCGCTGAGGAGACACCCCTTCACCTTTAGGGCACATCTCCTCCTGAGAAGAACCGACACAGAACAGATGGCATGATGGGAGAAGCAATCAAGAGAGGAAAAAGGTTGGCAGGACTTACTGGAGTGTTTTAGTTCAGCAGCATGTTGTGGTGCTTTGAACTCTGCCATCTATCACTGATGATTAGGACTATGCAGCCACTCCACAATTAGTCAACATGTAATGCATAATTATCATTTTTGCACAGCCTAAAAAAATGCAGACACATGCTTTTATGACTACTTTACTCCAATCCTAATCCTCAGACACATTTTAATGCTAACTACACAAACCGACTAGTGATACCCCTAATAACTAAGAACGGCTGTTTCTGCTGCTCTTAGAAATGTGTCAGTGCTTCAATTCGCTTTGAAAATTCACACAAATGACTTGGTGTCATTTTCTGATAATATGACAGATCCAAGCACATTCTTTTTACCACTCTGAAGTCCGTGGACTGCTGTGATGCTCACCAGTTTGTGAATGAAAGAAGTAAACTGAAGAAACTATATTTAATCCTTTTTTTGGATTGGCGATTACAGCATACCCTGCACATCTGTTAATGACCCATTAGTTTGAGCCAGTCGTAGTGGATCAGGAAAGCATCTACAGCATGCAGGGCAGTGGGTCTTCAGTGGGCTTTCAGACCCCAAAAGTGCTGTACATGCACATAGATTTTTTTCTGTGTGTCCACCTCCTCTCTGCCTCACCGAAGTGGAGAAAATGCTGTTTACAGCAGGAACTGGCTAACACATGGTTTATTGAGTTTCTATTGATCTCTAATATAGTTATACTGTCCTGTAAAACCCAAATACCTCAGAGGAGCGACTTTTACCATCTAAAACGTCTTCTTCTTGGAGATGAATGTTGTACAGAGGATTAAAAAGGTCTACAGTGCAGACTCTACACAGTCTATTGTTGTGAGCTGTTGACTAATGGACATACAGTAAGTAATCCCATTAAATTTAGTGAGCTGTGAAGTCACATTGTGACATCAGGAAAAAAAACAGTATAGACTGCTGAATGTGATGTTTTGTGGCTGAACTGAGATTGCCACGTGGGAAAAAAACGTATTACATACATATTACTGGATAAATATTTTTTGCCCTAAAGGATTAAAACCATATTTTTTAGTTTGGTATTACCGATATTGAGACCATTACCAACTGGGGCGGAGATGGTCTAATGCAGAGAAGCATACCTGACAACTTCAAGCAATGTTTTATTGAAATAAAAAATAAACATATATTTTTGCCGTATAGAAAACTGTATTATAAAAATCTGAAATCCATCTTGCTCTTTTTGTGTGACCTTGTATTGATCTGATTGCTCTACGTTCACTTACATAGGTAGCAACAATTCTCTCCGTCCACTTCATGTGTCTGCGTATTTCACATTCACTGGGCTGAAGAACAGTGATGCCCTCCTCAGAAAACACATAGAACATGTTCCCAACACTCAACCCTAAAACACAAAACAGGAAGAGACAAATATAGAAGAAAATGCTGCTTAAAAGACAACAGGAATATCACCATCCTAAATGTCGTTCTCAAAGGGCTCCATAAACATGTGCGCCGTGTACTGCATGAGAGGCATCAAGTTAGCACTGGTCTCTGTACAGCGGCTCTATTGAAAACATCTACTGTGACTTTATTGAATACATTACCTGAGAATAATTACAGATGGTTTCTGATCTTTAAGGATGGTAAAACATTATTGCCAGATGATATCAGTGTTACTGCTGCAGCTGAAACTGCCAGATTAAAATACTAAATGTACAAATAGACTGAAGAACAAGCACTTTGGTACAGTTAAGCACAATTGGTCAAAGTCCTTATAAACAATAATAATCCAAATTTCTACACTATACAAACGTCTTTGGCTCATTAAACTCCATATTAAACCCACTGAGGTGGTGATATACTCTACAGAAAACAAATTAAATTTGTATTGTGCTCTAAACTGCAGTAGTTTTTCAGTGCGGTAGTAAAAGTTGTTCTCGTGGTAATATTATATAATAAAAAAGCATGGCTTTGTATACTGCAGAAAACCACATATAAAACCACATGTCCCATCGTCACATCGGTTCTGCAAAGTGCTTATGTTTATGTGCAACCATCTTCCTCTTTGGTGAGCTACAGAACAGATTAAAAAGTACAAAAGCCTACATGGATGGAGGACAGGACTCAAAGATGTTTTTTTCTTTTTCTCTTGCATATAAAACAACTCTCCTGACGCCAGAGTAAGTGTCTTGGAAAGTGGTACAGTAAATATCCAGCTGAAGTTCCTGAGGAGCCACAAAACTTGTTCACCACAATCTCTTTTCATAAGAAGGCAGAAGCATTTTCAACAGTGTAATGCATCACCTTCTTCTCTCCAAAGAATGTTTGCAACTGCAGAGTCAGCCGTTGAGCAGCAGAGAGGAGAAAAGAGGGAGAGAGGAAAAACATTAATCCATCTAAGATTAAACATGTTATAGCTACAAAACATTCCTCCCTGATGTTGTCACGTGCTTTCTTTTATCAATAAGGAAATCACTTTTTTCTTGAGGAAAGACAAGGGATTAATTTAATAATTTTAGAGATGAATAGCAAACTTTAAGAAGCAGCTAAAGATTCAGTGAATTTAAGAAAAAAATAATTGCCATACCAGTGGTTCATCTAATATTGTGTCTAAGGTAGAAGTCCTACCTTTTTGTGTGTGTTTTATTTCCCTCTCTTTCAGTCCAGCTGGAAGTTAGAATTTGATGAGGTGTTACTATCAAGTCCTGGTGTTGCGTTACTTTATGTTCCTCATCCGTGGTGAGGTGTTTTAAAAGTCAGAGCCAGTTGAACTACCGGCTCGCAATGAGACGATCCGGAAAAGGAGAATCATTACCAACCGCCGTAGCCAGACGAGGAAAATTTGTTTGAAAAAAAATGGTAAACTAGTTTGTCAATCAGTTTGGTGCGCAGTACTGGATTTTTACCCTCTAGGGGACTTCAGCTTTACAAATTGGCATAACCGCACAAAGTTATAAAATGTGATTAAAAATAAGTTTTACTGAGCTCCACCAATTCCTGCTGTTGAGTTGGAGTTGAGTGGCTAACTCGACCACCTAAATGTAGCGGCCATGAACAAAACTGTAAAGTCAAGGTTGACATTGGGAGCAAAAACATTTATAAAGACAATTTTCTCTTTAAATAATGAATCACAGTGAGTGCCACCAAAACCAGAATCAATACATAACCTAAATGCGTTTTGTGCATATGTGACTTTGGGACTGAAGCTGTTCCAACTGCTCCCTTTAGGTTCTATCTTCATCAGTTTTAAGGTTATACAGGTTTGGATGTATAATTTTGTATGTGACCCCATAACACTTACGAGTCTTCTTGGCTGAATCTTCAACAAAAAGTGAGGAGATATCCTCATCCACTCCCACCTCGTTCTTGGCGATGCAGGTGTAGGCTCCGGTGTCCTCATAACGAACACTGCCAATAAATAGCTCGCTGCCATTGGCTACAGAGGGAAGAAACGATAAAAATTGACATTAACAGGGTGTACTGCTGAGATATCTAAAACATCAAATAGACACTATATATATTTACAAAAAATTCTGCAACTTCCCTATAGTTTCAGAAGATTTTGCTGCTCAGTAAAACGTCTACTTTAGTTTTCTCAGAGTATTGTATAATGCTGTATTGTTTATCTTGAGTTGCTGTGACACATATAGGACATATGATGAAAGAAAAGGTTGCCATCAATGGCAGCTCTCTGATGTTTGCAGAAGCAGCCACCTCACAAATGTACTGCACAGCTGCACTATGATCTTCCACAGGGCACTCACCCAATGTGTATGAGCCACAGTGGAGCTCTCAAGTTTTGTTAGGAAGACAAAGACAGCCTTATGTTCATCCCTTTCTGATAAGAAAAAAAGTGATAGTAACAATAAACCACCTTCTGATCTTATATTCACACTAGCCTCCCCTTGGCATCTCTTTAATGTTGGATTTCTTCTTTTATGCGTTATCCACTCTACCTTAAAGCTAGCATACTTAAAGTTTTATCTTCCTGAAGAACACTGCAGGAATATAAAATGGTTTATGAGCTCTCACTTGATAGAACAATGACATTAGTTTTTAAATCAGCAATTATGTCAACCTTTTAATTTATGCCTTCTGGTTGGCATAATAAAATTACAGATATCACATTAGTAAAATGACTTTTGGATTCACAAGATAATTCTCTTTTATTAGGGAAAAAATGTGTAATGCTTTTGAAGTTAAACTGCCTTTGAGTGGGACTTCATAGAACGAGACAGCAGTGTGATTAATTCAGAAAAGATGTTACAATCAATTCTCATGAAAAGCCAAGGTTTTAACTTTTCTTTTTTGTTTTCCAGTTTTTTGTCAAAAAAGTGCTTTGAGTGGCTTTGTATTTATTCTCTTAATACTTTGATGGTTAAGAAGACAGCACATCTGTCAGAGGTTGGGAGCTTTAAAGCTGACAATCATCCTATCCAGGATGAACCCCTCCTTTCACGCGAAAACAGCCGAGGGGGACCCGGCCTTCCATCATGACAATTTTTATTTCTTTAACAGTATAAAGCAATATGAATTAATGGGAAATAGCTTATAAAAGTTGTCAATATTATATGCCATTGCAGCTCTGATAAAATAACTTAAATAACTCAACATTTCTTATTTCTACGGCAAACTGTCAGCGCCAAAATCTCCTAATTATGATACAACAGTATTTTAATAAATTTTTCTTAACTGTTTCAATCCTTTTCACAGGGTATGGAGTGAAATTTGGGTCATGGGGTCGGGGGGACACTCTGGACAGATAGGGCATTCCATCATAGGTCAGAATAGTTTAAACTGAATTTGATCTTCTTTGGCATATTTAACAGCAGGAAATATCAAGCAGAGATCACCAGGCTATAGTGGTTTCAGTACTATGGACAGCTCTGCATAGTCACATTGAATTTATGTTACAAAGCAGTGTCTTTCCCGATTGCTATCATGGTATAAGGGTGGTGCTGTCAGTGTTTATTCACAAGTGCAGCGTACTGTCAGGCTGCTGTAGTGAGGGGCCGAATGGTAAAGAAGGAAAAGTGAGCATTTGCACTGGGTGGTTTGCTCTGGCAACACTCAACCAGAATCCAGGTAAAGTTTGTCCAAAGTACCTCAGAATTTCAATATAAGTTTTCTTTTATCACATCTCTGATAAAGTATGTGGATAATATTGCTAAATGAAAAACAATGAGGAAATGTTTTACTAGGTATTTTCCTTAAGTTATGTAAGTATCACTTAAATTAACAATGACGTTTGTATGACATATCCTACCTTTAACATAAATTAAGCAAACAATGTAAAACAATTACTTTTTTGGAGGAGTTAACAGAAGAACCCCTCTTCTCTTAAAGCCCAGCAGAACAGATACAATTTGCAAAGTCACATCTGAACAAAAATAAGTAGAGATGTCTGAAGCAAATCTGTAACGTTAATGTGCATTTGGAATCCTGCTAAATAGTGCTCATTTGAAGAGGTAAGGATGGATGACTACAGATAATGACCCACACTCTGCCAATAAGCCATCGCTTGATGATGGCTAGGACACTAAATTGAAAAGTTGTGATCCATTCTGCTCGCTCCCGCTGATAGAGTGCATCATAAAATGAATTTAAAATATTCTACTCAGATATATAACGGTTGCTAACCTCTGTCACACAGTAGATTTAAATTTACTTTCTAAGTCTCATTATCTCTCATACTCTCTTCTAACTCTCTTATTTACTCTTAGAGAATAATTGTGTTAATTGTGTTTATGTTGACAGCAAAGTAAAATGAAGAAAGTAAAAGATGTGTAATCTTGGTTTCATCATCCTCGTAGACATGTCAAAATGGAATCCAAGCCAGATGTACAACAACTGTGCAATATTACAGAACACCTATTTCTTTTCTATCCATATAATTCTATTTATGCCACTGCACTTTTTATCTTTATTTCTATTTTTGTTTTTATTTGTATCTTTATCTTTTATTTTTGATCGTTGGCGTTTGGTTTTTGGGTTGTTTGATTTGTATATGACAGTGCTGTGTGAGTGAGATGGAGATGTCAATTTCCCCGAGGGAACCTCCCAAAGGGATTAATAAAGTCGTCTGAATCTGAATGGTTTTGGGGGTTAGTAAATACGGGGTTCTTTGAAAGAGTAGCAGTTTGAAGCTTTTTTTTCACTGCCCCCATGCAACATCTTGGCCTACAAACATTAATTCAGTGCTGACAAACTGCAACCTTAAATGCGTGCAACTGCACATTTTAAAACCCCTCACTGGAGAGATGTGATACATACTTTTTGCTAAAATATTTAGGAGCAGAATTAATATCAACGTGCACTTGGCAAAGACTTCGTTTTGCTGTGGAATATGTTACAGTCAGTAATTACTAATGAGGCACAGTGACAAATTAGCACCCGGAAGGCGTGGACACAATGATTTTTTGCACTTGGCCTCTTGAGTATTTGTGCGTCTGTGGTATTCTCCCTTCCAGAGTGCCAATTTCAGGTAGAAAACTGTTTCAGTGTGTCACTGTACTTTGGGTTGCACTTGAAATGTACTTGATTACACCATCACTTCCCACTGAAAACAGCATATTTTAATTTTTAAAGTTGGCCTGGAGATTGAACAGGTGTAATTTAGCCCTGGTGAACTTGCTTGCGACTCAACAGGAACCTGTGCTGCTCCTGCCAGACATTTACGGTCATCACTGAGATGAGCTGGTTGCAGATTTGTGTGTACCGGTAGATGATTGCAATTCTTGAATCTTATACACAGAAGTAGACACTCCCATTGGCACCATTTATCTGTGTCCACAATTGAATTTAGCCAGTAAATCTGCTCTATAACTACTGACTTTTTAAAATAAACAAAACTACTAACCAATGAGAGAGAGCTGCTTGGAGGAACTGGACAGCAGATCCATGCCGTTCTTCAGCCAGAGGAGTTTTGGATTGGGGATGCCGTCAGCATGGCAGTGGAGGCTGGCAGATACACCCGGCTCCTGGGCCTGGGTCTCTGGGTAGACCAGGATCACTGGAGGGACTGAACCAACACACACACAAACACACAAACGGGGAGAACAGAGAGGGGCAAGTAAAAAATATAATTATGCACCGTTTCATGGTAGACTGTAACTCCTGGGGGAATTCAACACAATCACCCACACACACAGCGAGCAGTGAAGAATTTGTCTCACCCAGCATGCAATGTATTCACAAATAACAAGAATCCAAGAGCTCTGGGCGTGCTTTTTTACAACTCTAGTCCTGCATGAAATAGATGTTGAGCATATCTCCCACTTACCGCCTCATCTAGGGAGAATACTGCAAATGAATGCAGAGGAATCAAGGGGAAAATAAAACATGAGGCGATTGTTTACATGGACGGGTAAGATGTAGCTTAGAGATTTCAATGTTGGGCGCACACTCGACATCGGGACAGATGCCCCTGATGGTCCCTCCTGCTGGAACTTCATCATATTTCTCATTCAATGTATGTAATAATTTCTAGTCCTTTAATTACAATACAAGATGTGATTATGGCTTGCTCTGTTTTGTTGTTCTTTTTAGTCTATCAGGTTCTGTTATGTTCTACTTGGCAATCAAATCACCACTTTACAACTTTCTTTTCTTCCATTCTTTAAAAATGCTTATATATTCCAGACATATATTTGAGCAGCACAAACATCATTCTGTGGGAGATTACAATACTACAGACTAGAGAACAATACTCCAACTATGGTTTCTTCTCTGTGCTAAAGCTGCAGCATCATTGTCATTCCTCTCAGCGCAGCAAAGCTGTTGCTTTAATAGTGCAACAGGATACAAAACCGCCCACTTAGAATAATGCAGCACTTGGCTCCACTTCATTCCACCTAATCTCACCTCGCACTATCTAATTTCACCTTGAATACCCAAAACAAACATTTGGTAATTGCTCTCTCTGATAACTTGTCCTCATAGGCCTCTTTTATGTGTGCATGATTCAAATCTTATGAAAGCTGAAATGGAAACCTAACGTAGATGATTAGTATGAGAAAATCAGTGGCAGTTTGTAAATGTATTCAAGTTTGATCACTACAGTAACTTAACTGAATATGCAGCTTACTTTAACTTAATCTATAACATACATGATTCTGTTTGCAATGAGAAGACACTCACTGTAATTCATTGCCATTACTATGTATAACAATCTATATACTGTACAGTAGAGAAACTGCTTAAGTACTTTTTATATGAAAAATAAGCCCTTTGAAAAGCACCAATGCAGTAAACAATATGAATTCTGTTATTACACATTAAGAGAAGAGTGATAATGAAAACCCATTAAGAGATAAACTATTATAACTATAAATTGAATTCAACTATGCTGAAAATGTATTTAAATTGCTGGTTTAATCTTTAATTAGGGCCCGAGCACTGACAGTGCCAAGGCCCTATTGTATCTGTAGGATTTTTTTTTTTCTCGTTTTTGTTTTTCCGACGAAATGAGGGCCTTTTTGCCCCCCTAAACGTGTCCCAAAAGTCACCAAATTTTGCACGCAAGCCAGGCCTGGCGAAAAAATTTGATATTTAATGGTAAAGACTCGTGGGTGGTGTCATCGGACATGGTTTTGAGTCCTTGAACATAATTGGTGCAAATTACCCCCGCCCCTTCATCTGGTTGGTCGATATCTGATAGTTCCTACTTTCTGCCATAACTTTTGAATGGTTTGGTATAGAGAGTTGTGGGTGGTGTCATCCGCTAAATGTCCAGGCCTGAAGAATCTACATGCAAGTCATAAAAGCGCTTCCACTGCAGCCTGAACGTGCACAAGGGTGCGAGGGCCCGTTCATCGCTGCTTGCAGCTTTAAATTAAGGTTATTATTCAACAGGAAAAAGAGTTTAACAGTTTCTATACATGATACGTGCTGAAATCTTTTTACAAATAACTGATAAAGTTGCATATGAAATGAGATGTAAACAAATTGATTATTTAGTAAATAGGTCAATGACTTGGTCACATGAATTCTAATAAAAATGAACTTTATATGTAGATTGGTTACGTGATACAATCACGAGTGCAGTCATTTTAGCAGAACCTCACCGTAAATTAGCTCATTAATTCAAAATAATTTGGACAACGTGACAAATGAAAACGTAGTCTTAGTGAAGCCCCACTTGATTGTGTAGAAAGGTGAGATTTTTGACCTTACAAAATAAAATGACTGTAATTCTTTAAAGCAGTTCATTTTAATCTAGATCAGAGGACAAATTGAAGGTGAAACCTAGTTTGGAGACCTTTTACACCCATATGACCTGCTACTGATGTGTATTTATCCTGTTGTCAAATGTGCTTGTCCAAAAATGGAAAATGCTGGTTAATTGAACTAAAATAAATATTAACACCATTGCTATGACACCTTGTGCAAGTAGTTAAATATAATCAAATTTGGATATTAAAAAAATGTTTATCCAGAATTAGAATTAGTTCAAAGTAACTGTAAGAATGAGGAACTTTTTTACGATATTAATATTAAGACACTTGCTATAAAACTTAATCATGAGTGCTGAATTTCAGTAATTGTGCTACAAAATTGTTTGAGTCGAGCTTTTTTTCTTCAGTGGAGCATGCCAATTTTCTGTTACTTTATTTTAACGCTACAATAATTTCATCATCCAAATCTAAGTCCCCACACACATTTGTAGGTATGTTTCATAAAGCCTAATAGAGGATGTTGTGTCATGTTTTGTCATCCTCCTTTTTTCGAACATATGTTTATATGAAGATGTAAATGTTTATCTTTTTATTATTATTTTTATACATAATATACATGTTCGAAATAAAAATTCAATTCAAATCCTCATGGTGCTAGTGGGCCCAAGGAAACCGAATCACACTGAGAATGACTTGGTAGTTAGTCTTTGAAGTCACATTTTTCATGGTTTTGTGTGTTTATTCTGAAAGTTCGAAAGTCATTTTCCTGGCCCTCCTTAAGTCTACAATGATGTCCTTTTGTCTTGAATGTGTTCAGGACCAGTGACTATCTGAGCATCACTTCACCAAGTGTAACACCTCCTTTCTGTAATGGGACTCGTCGTTTCCAGTTGTCAGCCCCTCAGTGGTATCGGCTGCACATTTTACTTTGGTTTTGAAGGTGCTGATGGGTGTGCAGTCATGTGTGAACAGGGTGTAGAGGACTGGGCTGAGGACACAGCCTTGAGGTGTTCCTGTGCTAGGAGTGAGAGGGGATAATGTGCATGATGTGAAAAAGAGATTCTGAATGGTCCCCAAGTCATGAACAGTCTGTGATTGGTTCAATCTGAAAATGCTACTTCCCCGAGCTGCACACAAGGATTTATATCCACTAACATCAACATCTGCATTACAGAACACAGCAGCTAGATTTGTGTCACACTTTGAGGGAATAACGTATAGGACCTCTGCGAGAGAGTGAGCAACCCCTCCCCTTCTCACCATCACCGGACTTTTTTTTAATGTGTGACCGGAGGAAGTGGCTGATTTCCTGTCTCGCAACGGGGTTGGCGAGACTCCAGAGGGGGAGGGAAGTGTGAGAAAGTGAGCAACCCCTCCCCTTCTCACCATCACCGGACTTTTTTTTTAATGTGTGTGGCAGAGTGGAGGATTGGGCGTGGTCTGCGGGGGAGCAGCACACAGGTGTGCCTGGTTCTGCTGATTGTGGCACACCTGTGTCCAATCAACCTCTCCACCCTGCCTGGGTTTATAAACAGCAGCTGCATACCAGAAGGGGGGTCTGCTGAATGGAGGAAGCTGGCTGACAGGCTATGCCCCATGTGCCATTTTTTTAGAATAGTGATTTTTGCCTGCCGCCTGTATGTCTGTGTTTTTTTTACATCTTATTTTTTTGGCATTCTACGCTCTGCAAGGTTTTTTTTTACACCTTATCACCCAGGTCCAGTTTTGCCTTGTCCCCTTTGTACGTGGGGAGGCCGCTCTGGTTCCTCACAACCTCCCAATAGTTCTTCATACTAAATATAGTCCTTTATGACCCTAGCTGTATTTTTATTTATTTTTTGTTATTCAAACTAAACAGCAGATTTGGGATTAATCTGAGAATCTTTCTGTGAAGTGTTGACACATCTCCTGTGTTTAATGCATTTATGCAGGGTTGATATGTTGACACATTTTACAGACATGCAAACTTTACCAGACCCATCGCTGGACCTATTTTTCAATATAAGTACAAACAAAACGACTGTAAATAATAAATAAGGTACTACTGACCATTCACCTGCAGCACATGTGTCTGATATAGGTCTTCATAGCCGTAGGCATGGCAACTGTAGTTCCCCATGTGGATTGTTGTCACCTTGGTGATGTAAAGGGAACCATCATCCCCAAAGTCCTGTAATACAGAGAAGATATGTGAGATGAACGTTATCAAAACAAAGAAAAAGGCAAGGGTAGTGAAAGAGCATCAAAAAGAAGAGGAGCAATGAAACTCTGGGAAAAAGTACACAAGGTGTGGAAATGGGAAGAGTAGTGAAGAATGGGGTGGAAAAACATCCACAGGGAGTGAGCAGAAAATGAAGGTAGTTTGATAGAACAAGTAACAATACTTTGGAGAGAGCAGTGAGAGGAGGCGCATAACAGCAGGGAATGATGGGATAAGACAGGAGAGAGAGAGTGATGAGAAAAGGAAGAGAGCCCATGAATCACTGGTTTCCCTGTTGAGCTTAAGCAGGCGTTGGGGAATTTGATCCTCCTCGCTCGCCTCATCACGCTGCCTCTGCCTGATAAATGGCAAGGGTTAAAAATATAAAGCCCATTAGGTTGATGAATGGAGATGGTTGTTGTTGGTGCAGCATTTGGGAGTCACCAAGGGGTTCCAGCCACAGCTTAGGGTGGATTAAGGCATTAAATAGTTTGTTGTCCCATCAAGAGGCTGAGCACACGTCCCGATGCAACTCTCTCATGACATTTAAACCACAAAAAAGGCAGCTTCATTTCCTGAAGGTTCAAGAAACTAATGTGGCCCAACAAAAATGCAAAATGACTTCCTTGTAAAATAGAAGGGTGGGTCAAAGTTCAGAACTCACCATTAACCTGAGAGCTATTGCCACATTGACAATGACAAGTGAACGGCCCATTTTAGCTATTCAGGTATATCTGGAAATAAAATTTGAGTGCCACAAGCAAAAATTAGGATCTGACATGGAAGCTGCTCAGTGGGTGAGACGGACTAGGGGGTGAGTCGTGGCCTGACTCTGCAGAGGCCACGACTGCTGATCAGAATTGCATCAGGTGAGATTTCTGTGGAAGTACAATTTGTACGGATAAATGCACATCTGCTTTATATATTTATTTATTTGACCAGCAGTGTACAACTGTGTTCAATTCGGTTATGTTTTCCGGCTCAACTCAAATCAGAGAAAGAAAGTGGGCAGAGGTTGTAATGGAGGGTTATTTCTCAGGTGTGGTGGTTATATGTTGCAGAGCAGGGAAACCTCAGTCACAGTCAAACGTCACTTCTGAAAACAATACTGTTTCCATACGGCACAATTCAACAGAACAAAATTGCACTCTGAAAGCACGTTGACAGGAGAGTAATGTCCCATCCCGCCCCTCGACCCATCAGAGGAAAAGATTCTTAGGAGGATGAAAATGGGTCATTCTTTGTGTCTGACATGCTTGTCTGCACTTATGTTTCTGCAATTGTACAATCCCAACAAGTTTAGAGAGGAATTTCCTGTCCAACATCTCCAAGCCCATATTCCAATGAAGCTGGGACATTGAGTCAAACATACAGTACATCTTTTTCAACTTATATTCAATTAAATATACTGCAAGGACAAGATAACTAGTGTTCAAAATGGTAAACTTTATTAAAGGGGACCTATTATGGCATCTAATACCTATTTTAAACAGGCATTGGAATGTCTTAAAAACAAGCTTTTGATTTTTTTTTGCTAAATAAATTAGAAATTCAGCCTCTGAGCAATGTCTTTATCTTCCCAGTCTCTAACCTCATTATCTATGCGGGATTCTGAGTGGGCGGGGCTATGATAATGAGGCTCTGTGCTGATTGGCTGCCTGAATGACGCGATACACCGCTACGAAAAAATGGCGGAAGCTCCGGCAGAGTAGTTGTTGTTTTTCCGGTCAGAGTTAGTTGTGGGCGTGGTTTCACGCATTGGAGGCCAACCTATGTAAATCGTAATGAAAATGCGCAGAATCTGAATGGCTCGTAGAAGCCACATCATACTGGATGGCTCATCCGGGCGGCTGTACAGACACTGCAGAATTTAGTTGCTTTCCTCCTTCTCTGAGTTGGCAGGCTGAGGGGAGACCACTTTATATATGTTAAAGCAAGAGAAAACCTGTTTTTCATAATAGGTCCCCTTTAATATTTAAAATTTTTTATTGCCTATAACATATTCCTTAAACACTGGACAAGAAAAGACTTGGAGGGATGAACGATGCTAAAAAAACAAACCAAAACCATTCTGGATTCCACGGTGAACAGGATATTGAGTGTCATAACCAGGTATGAAAGGGGCATCCCCAAACTTAGAGTTGTTAAAGTTGGAATATAGAGATTTCATCATCTGAAGTCCATATTATCATCATGTTATGGCATGGATAGTGGCCATAGTGTGAGTAATTTCACTGAAGTTGGTGTTTATATTTGAAAGTGTTTTATGTGCTGACGGACTGACCTGTGTACCTTAATCACATAAATGTTTGATACATAAATGTTGAAACATTTGATATAAGCGTTTTCCACCAGGCTGACATATTACCCCTGGTTGATGCCAGGTAATGTACAACCGTTGGTGTCATGTGCAGGTATACATATAATGCATATAAAGTGGGACTTAATGTAATCTAAACATCATCTAAATTAATTTACACTTAATCAGAATCATAAATACACTTTTTTATTAAACATTTAGACTGTACCTATGAAATACAATTGGACAGGACAGTTATGTTAACTTAAATAACTTGAATCGACATTTTCAGCATAATGATTTTTGTCAGTGTGCATTAAATGATACAGACAGTGAGATTAATGAAATATTCAATTCATCTGTATGAAAAATAATCTAAGGATCAGCTTAAATGTTAGTGCTTTATGGACAGAATCTGAAAGCCTCGTTACTTAATGGCTTATTCATTGTTATATTTTACCAGCAAGTCACTGTCCAACCTCAACAAATTGATCAGCCTACTATAAAACCTTTAATGTGTAGTTTTTCCTGTTTGCACTGACTTCCACTCATGTATTACCCACACACAGCAAAGCATTGAGGTAATCACTGCAGTTAATATAGTCATTTTCTGACTTACTTCTTTTATTCAATGTGATGAAAAGAGCAAAGCCTTCATTCCTCTCGTTACTCTGTTCAGATCTCTAAACTGTGTGGAAATCCATTACACATGGTCAAGAGTTGTTACCTCTCTTTCAGTCTTCACCTATGCATTCTTAAAGTGCATCGTGCATTCAATAATTCCCTTGGGCAATTTTTCTAAATATCAGTTTCTACAATTTCTGATAGAGTCAGATAGCTTAGATGTGCTTGGATTATAAAAATAAAACATGCCAGCGGCCTGTATGTAGTTATATTGTTTTAATTAGGGACTATTAAGGGATTCCTTCCTTTTAAGCATCCAAAGCAAAAAACACAACACAAAGCTACAAGTTGGTGAGAGAAACAGGGAAGCCAGCACCCGTATCAGCAGGTTTTGTCATCAACCCCAGTACCACAAATCAACTATACTGTCACTTCCATCACCACGTTGAAATTGACAAGAACTTCTACTCACGTTTATATCTTCCAGGTCCAGGAAATTTAATATGATGCCATTCCTCTTCCAGATGATAGGTGGACGCAGCGTGCCCTGGATGGCGCAGGTGAGCACAGCACTGAGACCCACAGTTACGGTGGAGGTGCTGATTCGCTGGTCCTCTGCCAGGCTCAACTGCACAACCTCTGTTAGAGTATGGAGGGAAGTGATTTGTGGTGGAGGTGGAATGGATGATAGAGGGAAAAGACAACAGCAAGAGGAAAAACAGTTGGAGCAAAAATGAGAGAATGGAGAAAGGGAGATAAGGGAAAGGAGTCATTAAAAATCTGATGGAAAGTGCTAAAGTAGTGGAAAAGCAGGTGAGCTTAATACAAGTCTATGTGTGGATGTCGTTACTGGTGGACCAGGGAGCGTAAACCAGGTCCAGGAGTGAAGGATACATCTAATGTGAAACAGACCATATTTCAGAGGACATGGAGCTCGCCGAATATCATTCCTACCATTAAGGAAAACGTATGGTGATTAGAGTGAACATCATATTTAATTCACCTTTACAGAAAAATTAAGAATTGTTCTTCACTGAATAATTTGGCGACATTCATGATGGATGGATGGCCAGGGAACAAATCTGCAGATTTATTGAAACAACTTTCTTTCCTGATATTTTTTTTACGCCTAAACAGGAAAAGTTTGAACTTATTTTCAAAATTACACTGAAGCAGGTTTTTGAAGTAGGTATGTGAAAACATTCACACAGACCGCTTTATTTCCATTCTCTGTGCACACTGCCCACACAAAAATGACATTTATAAAGTCATGATGACAGTGAGGAATTGTATGAATGTAAAGCTCAGCCACATTGTCATCGGCACAATAAGTCACTGTGTGATCTTTTGCCAATATTGGTTCATGGACCAGAATATTCTTGGCATATACATTAAAGAGAGGCTTCAGAAAAATCTTGATGTAGCCAAAAACATGGATTGCTGAGCAAATACTGAAATGACTCACAGAATGCCAAAAGACCATTTTCATATTAAAGTGGATTTCGGTGTAAATGTTTTTATTTTTTATTTTTTTACTGTTTGATAAGGAAAAAGTCAGAAATACTCACCCTCTTATTTCAATGGAGATAATATTTAATACCAATAATGACTAAATAGATTTAAATTGATTTTTTTCCCCACTGCTTTGTTCATTTGTTTCATTTATGTGAATTTCTTGTTAAAGATGCACACAGGACGTTGTTCGTTTATTTTCCACATGTTAAAATATCAGTTTCAGATTTATTTCAGAGAATATTTGCCTCGCTCTCATGAACTCCTGTCTCAGCCTACCGGCAAACGTAACTTTGGCCTCCCATCCCGGTTGGCTCTTGTGACAGCTGCTTAACCGTGCAGCACACCAACAACAATGAAACTTGCTCGCAGAGCGACAGCTGACGTCATGACAAAAGTGAGGTGACAAGACTCAAGAAAGTTATGACGGATAAAAAAAACAAGAGAGCGATTGAGGAAGAGACTGAAAAGAGTACATTTTAGACATATCATCAAATTGACTTCAACTCCTGCCTATAGGGGGAACCACTGAGCCAAAAAAGGCTCAAGTTCCTTTGAGCTGTTTAAAGGTTAAAGTTTAGGTTTTAAGACATTTCGATTAGGTTTAAGAAAACATGGTGGATTGGTTTAGAAGTATGCTGCTTCACAAAGTTAATGTAGCATGTTCTATAATGATAGAGACACAAACGGTTTTACTATGTTACCTGAGGCATTGAAAAAAATTAGGAGCTAAAGGCCTCTTTCCATCTGATGCATGCTGCTTCTTTACAAAGTATTCCAAACCTGAATATGGAATATAATGTGATGTGTCAAATAATCTTTCACCTCAAACATTTCCCTCAAATAAGACTGTAAGAGTGCCCGTTCACAACCATATAATTTCGTCTAAAGACAGAAAAGTAATAAAAGTTATTTTCCAAGTGTAAAACATGACGAGTTTCTTTGGAGAACCTGATCAAGGTGAGCTGGTGTAGAATAAATAACAGCGACTCTGTTCCATTTTTGATGCGTCTTCCCTGACTTCAGTCTGCTAGAAACCTCCTTTTATTTAGTTTCCAGACTTGCGAAACCTTTATTACGTTATGATGACTGGACAATTGTGATAAAGTATGTATAACTACAGATCTTCACGTCAACATCCACTGTGGACGGTATTTCATATTCCTCACACACTTCAGTAGATGGCTAACTGATACCGCAATGTTTGTGCCAAGCTTCCTGTCTCAATGAAGACTTTGTCAAACGCTATTGTACAAGAACCCAGGATATTAGCTGTCGGTTTCACAGAGCTCTCCTGGTGATAGATATATCTTGGCTGACAGCTCTGTCTGCCAGTGGTATTTTAGATTGCCCGGGGTACAGTACACTGCCAGGTCCAACAAAGTTATAATTCAGCAGATCAGTAATTTGGGTGGCAGAATAGGCTTTGAGTCCAATGTGGACAGATGAAAGATGAAGTGCATTGATTTGATATGGCTTGAGGGGCGGTTCCTGGTGGTACTGTGAATTTCAACTACGATGCAGCTCACATTCAATTTAATACAATGCATGAAAGCGGGACCCGTGTGGTTTGCAAAGTCAGCAGCAGTTGACGGTTCAGATGGACATCCAACACTATTTTGTATTGATTCTTTTAAGGTCCGCAAGGAAGGCATCAGCTTGAAAGTCTACTGGTGAGGAAAAGCTCTTCAAAGTTCACACTGAGTGTATAAATGTAAGTTTTAATTAATAGACTAACAGAGAAAGAACTGAGAGGTAGAGCTGTTATTTTAGCAGTTACATCTTGTACATTTAAGTAGAAGCTGGCCCAGTGAAGTTAAGACGGAAGGTTGTTAACAACAAACCATAAATTTGTTAAATTCTGCCTCAGTTCATTTCTGGTTTGCATGTAATTAAAAGAAACAGCGGTTGCATGTCCTAAAGAGGTCTGTATAAGTCATATTTTTTGACAGCTGATTTAAAAATCTTGTAGTGCGGGTTTTAGATATCCCTGTTTATCTAATTTTGAATGAACATTTTAACTTTAGCTTGTTGTAAATCAGTATGCAATATGGTAAAAAAAGATAAGCTTAAGCTTTGAACCTGTGATGCGGAGCTGTAAACCCGGCTGTGTACACACCCAAACAAACAGGAAATGCTCCATCCGTCCATAATCAGCTAGATATGTAATATTACTGCCAAGAGGTCAAATGAGGTTAATCTATATTTTCAAAGTTTCTGCTGATGCCCTCACTTTTAATATCTGTCAAAAAGTCCTTAGTTAAAAAGAAAGAATAAAGCCTCTACCTTTTGTGAAAGATGGACCACCTGTGAAATTCATCTTGACAACATAGAATTATCCCTGAGGCCGTTGAAACCCGCTTACTACTGAGATTACAGTCATGAGACAGAAGACGGATAACAAGATTCTCCTTCTGTTTACATACATGAAAAATAGGTGTACAATTTCAACTTCAGGTGTAACTGAAGTGGATCATTGTTCTTCATGTTAATACTTTTACACTAGTTTAAGGAGTTGTTATTGGACAAATACATAACTTTTATATAGTGGCTGAATCTGAACTGACTGTAGATTGGTCTCAGAAATATGAAAGTTAAACTCTTTACTGAGGCACATTAGGTCTGCATTGCCAGACGGACCTCAAAATCCAAGACTTCTTGTAAAGTTTATGACCTTTAGGATTATTTATCAGCAAAAATGTAATATGTTATTAATAACTCTGTAGAATAGACTTGCCAACTTGTATTTTTTGCTTAATGAATCATGTGCCAATTAAAATGACAGCTAGACCACCTGAAAACTGACTATATGACCATTTAACACAATTTTGAACCTCTTGAAAGTCAGGCAAAACTTAATGTGCCTTCTGTTCCTGCATTTCAGTCCGGCAACACGTACCCCCAAAAATGTTGGGACCAAAGACTTTAGTCATCTTTTAGTTAGCTTTTAGCTTTGTTTTCCATGTCATCCCAATATTTGTCTGATTTATAACTGAAGACTCCTTCCTCATGTCCATTTAGCATCTCCATGCTATTACAGCAGCCCAGAAGGGATGAAATAAACACTTAAATGAGTAAGGTGTGGACAGTTGTGATCAGAAAGGTTCAACTCTGATGACAAAAGGGTTACGATGGAGACCTTTACTCTTCACTTTGACTGTGGATTTGTCTGAAGGAACAGAACTCAATTAGCTGACTATGATATGGACAAGTGCAATAATAAAAGTGTAAAGAAATGTAATTTATTGACTTAAAGGAGCCGTCTGTAAGAAATGGCCAAAACTGGTACTGCAGTCACTTTCAAAATATTGTTGAGCGGCGTGTACCCTCCCCCTCCTCCCCCCGACCAGAGGTTGCCAGGTAGGCTGCAGAATGCAGCAGGAACGTAGGCTGCCATGGCTGCGATAATTAGAGCCGAGCTGGCAACCCGGATGCCGAAACAATACTGACTTGGTGATTGGGAGATAGGTGGAGGGTGGAGCTTCAGAAACAATACTGACTTTGTGATTGGGAGATAGGTGGAGGGTGGAGCTTCAGAAACAATACTGACTTGGTGATTGGGAGATAGGTGGAGGGTGGAGCTTCAGAAACAATACTGACTTGGTGATTGGGAGATAGGTGGAGGGTGGAGCTTCAGGCCAAAACAAAAAATGACAACATAAACATCAGTTGAGGGCTGCAACTCCTCTTTTTAAACGGGAATATCCTGGCTTGAGTGCTGTTGTCAGTGACATAAGTATTTGAAATGAACATGATTTTTAAATGTCTGTTGACATATCGGGGTCATTTTATGATTCGTTTTATTATTGCTCTTACATACAGCTCCTTTAAGTGGGAACCTAATGATAAAACAGATAATAGGTTATTTAATATTGGAAACTACAACTGGTTGTACGTATTTTGCGGTTTATAATTCTTGCAGTTTTAACCAAAATTCTTGAAAGCTATGTTAGCTGCACCAGAGTCCAACTCTCAGATGACCCAGGGAGTACCTGCTGTACCATGATCGTGGTTGGGGAAAGCTGTCACGACATGAGCCAGGGAATAAGTAATAGAGTTTCCTCGTTCCTCCCAAAATAACTTGTACGTGAAAGTTAATTGACTTTTAAATTAATTTAGGAGCATCACTGATCAGTCCGCTTCTTTGACTGATCTGCGGGATAGCAGTGAAATATAGCTCCGCATCTATCACTGGAAAACATTGGTAACATGACGAGGATAAAAGAATATGGGCCACAGAGTTAAAACTTAGGAGGCCTCAAAAATAAGATGAATGGGGGGAAAAAAGTGAAATATCAGTGACATGAAGAATATAAAGGTCAAATCAAGGTAAAAAGAATAAAAAAAGACTAATAAAAAAGACGAATGAAACAAAGATGCGCTGACAGATTGACTGACAACTCACAGAATAAACGGAAAAATGTATCCCTGAGTTAGGGAGAAGGGCTGATTTGATGCAGAGCACGTAGAGGATCTTGGAGGAATAACTAATGTGGTGAGCTTCCTGCTGCAGCTTGGAGAGTTGTCCTTTCCCCTCTTGTATGAGACCAGCCCCTCATGAGCCGAAGTAAGACATCAAGCCACAATGCAGGGAAATGGAGAAATAGAGAGGGAAATAGAGCGTTGCCTTTATTTAGAGGGTGATGTAGACATCCTGACTGCAGACTGAAACAACAGACTAAAAGAGGTTCTGCAGGCCAGAGCGAAGAAGTGGAGAAACTCAGATAGGAACAAGATTATAGTTGCACTACTGGGATGTGAGAAGCCATATGAGTCAGGCCTAAAACCAAGAAAGTGGGCTGACATGAACGCAGATAACCAAGATCTATTTAGATTTGTTTAGCTACAGGTCAAACTATATATATATGTATGTGTGTGTGTGTGTGTGTGTGTCCATACATGAGACAGCAACTGTAGAGAAATGATGTTGGGGGTGTGATTTTTGAAAGGATAGGAAATGTCCACATAATAACCATGTGAATGCCAGGTTGCAGGTTTCTCAGCACAGCATGGCACTGCAATAAGATGAGTAGTTCACTTTCTTTGGTACTTAATAAGTGGATGAATATGTGAATGAAATGCAAGATGTAAGACTAACCCTTGGGTCCCTCCAGAGCAGAGCTGCTGCTGACTGGTTGGCCGGCTGAGCTGCAATTTTGCTTTCATTTGAAGAATCATGTAAAGACGTGTTTTTTTTTTTACCCTCCTGTCTTGTCCTCTGATGTTTAATGAAAAGATAAGGTAGTGTCAAATGCAATGTGTTTTTTGAAAATTTCGACTACCACATAAATTGTTCACCAATGGCCTCAATGGGTTATCGTAATGTGGATGTACGAGTTGGAGCCTGCTCCTGTTTTAGTTTGAGAATCAGCTGGGTTCTTGATGCTATTCTTGTGTACAACTTCCCACCGGCTCGATATGTCCTGTATACTTTAATGCAGCCTAGTGCCAAAATAGACTTTGCACATATCTTTTGTGGAGCAGAGCAGACGATTGCTTCAGGGATGCCTGGGAGCGTCGGTGGTTCTGGTGGGACCACTGTCATTGACTGGAGTGGCCATGATTTACAACAGCTGGCACGGGGCAGCCAGACCGCAGTGTTCCTGCACCCGGTGGGACCTCTCAGTAACATGCAACATGAATGAGGACAATTTAAATGGACGTCCTAAGAATGATCATGTAAAATAAATAACACATAACCAATTCAACAGAAGTTATTTTCAACTTATTGCTTAAAGTACAAGTGAAATGGTGCCACAGCATTAAACGCTTGTTTCCTTCCATCTTCTATGCAATGTTAGTCAGTGGATTTATCAGAGGTTAGATAGGTGTTTTAACTTATCCGACGCCTAAAGGAAAAACACAAGCATGCAGACAGGAGGAGCCATAGACAGGCTCTCTGTGAATTAAGTTTTCTGTGCTCTGGGCTGCAACACTTCAGAGATTTCACACTTGAAAACCAGAGCGGTCCCTCTCTTTCTGAAACTGTGTTTGAGGCTTGGGGGGGTGGGGGGCTTGTCTCACCCACATGACAAACACATCATCCTCACTTCACGTATCTTGGATGCAAATCATGCGTGACACACTTGATTATTCATATTTGTCTGTCATGAAAAAGAATCTTGATTGAGTTTCATTTGGAAAATTAATATTCAGACATTAATCATCTCTGCGCTGAGTGAAAAGCAGCTGGTACAGCAAGTGGACTTGATCTGACAAGCCTGGGCACTTCCTACATGTTCACGTTGCAGCTGCAGAACTCAAGGAAAACTTATATTCAGATCATCTTAACGGTAAGATTACTTCTCTACTTAACCCTCCTGTTATGTTCCGGGTCAAATTGACCCGTTTTAAAGTTTGAAGATCTGGGAAAAATAGTTCAAAGTATTTTTTCAGTATGAAACTTCTTCTGCTTGCCTTAATTAGTGTAATCAACATATAATATGAAAATGGTTCATCTCACATATTTGCAACCCCCCCCTGCATGTTTATATAACATAGATACTGTTCGGGTCAGTTTGACCCGGCAGTCAATCTGGAGGTAAAAGGGTGTCAGAAATGGCAGACTATTTCTTTCTTTGCAACTGTGAGACATGTTTCAACACACACACACACACACACACACACACACACACACACACACACACACACACGCACACACGCACACACGCACACACGCACACACACACACGCAAGTGCAGGTGCTGGATGTTCTCGCAGGAAAACTCCACCCACACTCACTGGACACTCAACAGGGGAGGGGCAAAACATAAAAGATTCTCTGCATGGGAATCCTACCAACATTACACTCTGTCAGGCAGACATTTACAAAATGAGCAGCAGAAGCAAAAGGTTGACAGTCCAGGAGGCTCTGGAAGTCATCATTGATCATGACAGTGAAATAGAGGAGGATGTGTCTGAAGATGAAGACTGTCTCGAGCTGAATTCTGATTCTAATGATTCTGATTTTGAACCAGATGAGGGAATTGCTGTTCCTATTCCTCCAAGCATGACATTCATGTCAAAAAATGGTGAAATACAGTGGTCGTCATCCCCAAATGTGCGTCAGGCAAAACTGTCTGCAGAAAACATAAAGACAGTGCCAGGGCCCACTAGGATGGCAGTGACTCGTGTGACTGACATCAAGTCAGCTTTTGAGCTGGTCATGCCAGATTCAATAAAGAAAATAATTCTGGAAATGACCAATCTAGAAGAGAGGCGTGTGTTGGGGGAGAAGTGGAAGGAGCTGGACAAAACACATTTCGATGCGTATTTGGGGGTCCTCATCCTGGCTGGGGTCTATAAGTCAAAGGATGAATCGACAGCCAGTCTTTGGGATGCTGAGACAGGCAGGGCTATATTTCGAGCGACAATGTCTCTGGAGACTTTTCACATTTTCTCCAGAGTAATCCGATTTGATAATCGAGAGACAAGGGCTGGTAGACGGGAGAGAGACAAGCTGGCAGCTATTAGGACAGTGTTGGACAAGTGGGTAGAGCAACTTCCACTACTCTATAACCCAGGCCCTAATATCACAGTGGATGAAAGGCTGGTGGCATTCAGAGGTCGCGCCCATTTAGGCAATACATGCCTTCCAAACCAGCTAAATATGGCATCAAAATCTGGGCAGCATGTGATGCAAACTATTGTGTTTTATATGTTGGTCTTTCAAAAGTAATAAAGTGGTGAAACATTAAAAAAAAAAGTTTAAACATGTATTTTTTATGAAAAACGAGTGGATCATATCATAATTGGACCATTACCTGTCAGAGGTAAGGAACACCATTGCACTAAATATTGATAGAATAGTTAGTAATGGAGTTAGTAATGACATATTAACAACGTTTGTTTGGAATTTTTTTGATTTCTGACATCTTTTGGGTATTTAAACATGCACCGGGTCAAATTGACCCGGGAACAGCATTGCTGTACCTGAGAAACGAACATAACAGGAGGGTTAAGTCATATTGCACAGGCCTCAGAATAGATTTTATTTCATATTGGCTGTTGCTATGTAACCGGAAAGAAAATATTGACAACTGGCAATCTTTGACCATCAGGCAAGGCAGCTCTTTATATTTGTGCATAAAGTTAATAACAAATGTTTCTCACTTCATTAAGGGGGACACAGCTTATTTGCTATAAACACCCTTCTTTGTCACGAAAAATACAGCAATGTAAAAACGTAGATGTTCACTTAACCTCTGATCACACAAATCCAATGCAAGATGCTGACACTTTGGCCTGTTCTGCCAGGTCTTCGCATCCGACAAGACACAGCTTTCTAGATTTCAAGGTATACTCTATTTTATGGACTCAGATTTAAGTTAATTCACTGAAATTCAATGACTTAAATCGATCATGATAGTATCATGTCTGATAACGTTTGTGAACAAACGACAGCAGCAGATTTGTGCAGTACCTTGGAGGAGACAGAACCCCCGCTGGGAGCCCACAGTGCACAGATCTTTATATGTCACTCTGCATCCATAATAAGGGCTGCTCTCGAGGTGGGCTGAAGCCATTAGAAAACATTTCATCTGCACTTACTGTAAAAACAACAACCACCACCAACTCTAAATTACTGCCACGCGGTATGAAATACCTACGCACACTGCCAGTTAATTCTATTCACAGAGAACCACACATCACATCTTTTTAAGACTCGTACATGTACATGTGTGCTGCACATTTTCTGTTGTTTTACGCACAAGAAGTTACTGCTCTTCTGCATGTCTTCTGCACACACAAGTACGTTTTCCCTCTGGCTCTCTCTCTCTCTAACACACAAATTCTCGCACTCTCTTTGAGAGTGCTGCGTGGTGATTATTCACGGAAAGGATGGTCGGGATGAGCAATCAGCGGCCAGCTCATTAATCACACTGTATGCAGACCCTTAATCTCCTCCACAGGTACAGAGGAATTCTCTACTGCCACTCCTCATTGCTTCTCTAACTCCCCTTCTTTCTCTCTCCCTTGCTCTCTACCTCCCTGTGGCTCATTCTCTCATCCACCCACCATCTCATTTTCTCCCCAGTGCTGTGTTTGCATCTTTGGCCACTTCTCTCTTTGTCCTTCACAGAGCTTCTCTCCCTCTTGGTTTTTCTGTGACTCTGACTGTCCGTCAGTCTTTCCTTCCATCTCCCTTTTTCTCCCTTTCTCTGAGGTTTAAGTTGCTGCTCTCTTCCTCCTGTCATTCAACCTAAAGAGTTCCCTTGCCAAGCTGTCTGTCACTATGCTAGCTGAGTCACGTCGATGCTTCTTTCCCACAAGGACCCTTAACTAGGCAGTGAAAAAGCCTTGTTAGGATCACAAAGTAAAACGAGAAAAAAAAGAAAAGGCATGTACAGTGGAAATCTGTGCACAAGAGCTTATTTTGACATAGATGTTACCAACTGTATTAATAAACCCACTCACCCAGTTCTGCAGCTGCAGACATATTTGAGAAAATATTTTGTTTTCTTTTTTTTTCGGTCAGCGCATGGGACCCTGAATAAGAGGCGACTTTAGTAAATTAAACAGAAAGAAAACAGCAGAAGTTTTAGGACAATAATGAAACATATATTTCTCAAGATATGTTCCAGTCTTGCTGCAGCAGGTTGCATAATAGGCCAGTAGTTAATCTCTCATTATTTAATAACCACCCTTACAGAAGGCTCTGTGGGTGTTGCCAAGCACTTGAGAGTATTCAAGGCGGCGTCTGATATATAGAGAATGAAGCTCAATAGCATCAGTTTGGTACTGACAGGGCAAGACTCTTCATTGTCCTATTAAATCCATATCACAGTGACAGTAAAAGTTTTTCTGGTATGCATGGATTTCATGTGATGTCACACAGCGGCTGCGATACCATCAGTAGGACCGACTTCCAATATGCCGTCTATCTGCGACGCCGTGGGCTGTGATAACAGTAAACCTCAAACTAATGGCTTAACGTTTTACAATATCCCCAAAAACCCTGAACATCGTCAGAAATGGATGGATCTGCTGGCTTGAAACACTGTGAGCACTTTATTCAGGTAAGTAATGCTAATGCCAAGTTACCTAGTGCTAATAGTCACGTTTCTATTACCCCTAGATTTGTGCTAGAAGTCTGGCAGCGACTGGCCGGTCGGTCTAAAGTAATCGAAATCTATTATCCAGCCGTTTCTCACCTCATTAATATGATGTATTTGTGCTGTAACACTACTTAATCATTATGCATCACATAAGGGCTTTGCGTCTCAATAATCATTTGAATGATCATCCGCTGCTTGATCATGTGACTGTTTTTTAAAAGCAGTAGAGGTAATCCTCAGAATCAAGATGTTTTTGCTCTTGTTCAGAGCTGGACGAGATACAAAGAGTTATTCTGGCCTAGAACAGCTACGCGACGGTGGTCAAGATGGCGTCCACAACAACAAAGTCATGTGACTGAAACCCATGTATAGCAGTTTACAACGTTGACAATAACAGTGGAAGCAGGCATGAGAAAACTCCAAGCTTAATCTTTGCGGAGGAGGTCAGCGTGATAACATCCGTACTCTTTGCTTTCTGACTTGTGTCCGGTTAGTGTAGTTCCTGTCAGGTGTCGGTTCCTTTGCAGTGAGGCCTGCCCAGCCCATCAGCTCACCTGCTCCTGCTTCCTCCCATCATTCTCTCCGACTGGAACAGTAACCCAGTTCCTGATCCAATATCATTATCCCTTCTCCTAATCACCGCACCTTTGAAAGAACAAGAAGCTTATCGTGAAGAGCTGCTGTGGTGCAACGTGAACAGCTGGACCCTTTGCCTCTGTCAGGGTTTGACACTTCCCCCAGTTTTTGAGTTTCAGTTCTGTCCCTCCTGTTTCCCATCTGCCCTGATTGTGCACACCTGTGTCTCGTTACCCCCTTGTGTATATCTGGTCTTGTCATTCCCTTGCTTCTTGTCGGTCCGTACTGTTTGCTCCCTCAATGTTCTCCTCTAGTTTATGGATCCCTGTTATTGTTTTGCCTTGTTTGATCCTGCAGCGCTTTTGGTTTTGGTTTTGTTTTTTTTTAAATAAACCCTGCCTTTTGTGAACTCCTGCCTCCTGCTCTCCTGCTTTTGGGTCCTCAACAACCACACCGTGACAGCCTCTTGTTTTTTGCGTTTTTTACAGGTGGTTACTTCTAGTGTCACACTGGTTCTTTCTGTAATTAGGACTTGTTCTCTGCATCCTGTTGTCAGCTTGCTTGAATAGCGTAAACTCTGATTTCAATTGTACGTGCTATTTTCATCCATATTTTGGTTACATTAGACTGAGTCCTTTAATAACTCTAAAGCCTATTACTGGAATCATTATTTAATTAAATAAAGATCTATCAGTCTTTGTTCCTTGCTTTTGTTGTATATTCCCTAAAGGGACTCTTTTTTTTAACATGTATTTTAAATGACACTTAGAGTTTTGTTTTTTTTGTTTGTTTTATTAAAATGAACTAACTGGGATGTGAGACAGCTTGACTATCATATTTTAGATCACAATCTTTTCTTTGAAGAAAAAAAAAATTCTGGAGGCAACAAAAAAAACCCATAAAAAATGTATTTCCAGATTTCATACATTCATTTCATTCTGTAACTCAATAAAACCGTCAGTTTGTTTTATTTCCATTTTTAACTTTTAGCTCAAGGCAACATGCTTAGGAAATGAAATCAATCTCACCTGCTCAAGTCTAAATAGCTTTTCTATAGTTTTATACACTTTTCTAAATATTATTTTCATTTGCTTGCAGGCAAACATGTGGCTTGTATAATTTAGTGCCCGTTTCATCATTTATTGTAAACAGTTTGACAAAATATGTTGTGAAAGAAGAAAAAGGATGAAGATAGAAAAAAGAAGTTTAGGAAGCAGTTTTTATATTTTTAATTTTTTTTTTTTGGGGGGGGGGGTTGACACTCCATAGTCATAGTTTGATTAAAATGAGAACATTTTAGGTCTCAGAGGCCAAAAAAGCCATCTTGCTCTGAGAAGCTTAGTGGAAACAAGCTGACAGTCTGGAGTTAATCTCCCATACTTCATTTGGCCAGATGAGACCCAATTCATTAAAGCTATAGTCTCATTTGATAGCAGCATAAGATCTCTGACAATCTTGGTAATCTCTCATCTTTATGGAAAGTACGACAGGCCCCCTCCTTTTCTTTCCCAAGCCGTGCCTCTTACTGTAAACTGCTACGGGATTTTCTGACAGGGCAAGCTAAGTGGTCTCTCTCATTTTAAAGCCCTTTCAGCCTTTTGGAGGAGAGATTAGTTGCCTGCAGCACAACTCAGCTCTGCAGGAGGGAGAACTTGACCTGATCTGAGGGTCCGCCTCAACCGAATGCACGAGATGCACAATGAGATGCCCTGAAAGCTGTTTGTGTGTGGAAGAATGGGTGTATGCTAAGTCCAGGCAATACGTATAGCTTACGTCTTTTTTTTTTTTGTTCCTTCTCTTTCTACAGAAACCACTGAGGTTAGAGGTCAATAGATGCTCAGGTGAAATGACGGAAAGGTGATCTTTAATTTGATTTACTGCTCTACATTTTGGAGAGGTTGAGTTAATAAAAATACATTTTTCTTTAGTAATCCCACAATGGGGAAATTCTTCCTCTGCTTTTCACCCATCTTTAGTCAAACTAGGAGCAGTGAGGGTTAAGGGCTTTGCTCAGGGGCCCAAAGTGGTTGACCTCGGTTGCAATCCAGAGGCTTGAACCTGGATCCTCCAGACTCCAGCCCTCCTCTGTAACCACTACCACTCCCCCTAATTTACAGATTTTTGTAAAGTTTACATATTTTCTTCAGGAAAAAAAAGAAAGGTCAATGTTTGATAGAGAAAATGTAGAAACATCACATCTCCAGAGACAGGGCAACCACTTTATTATTTCCTTTTTGTGTTTGTTATATGGAATATTGCAGCCCAGTGACTAGATATGCTTTGCTTTGTTTTTACAAAGACGTAAAACACAAAATGAAAATGTACTGAAACTGTATATTAAATTATTTAAAAAAGCTTTTAAATCAGTTTACAAGCATTTTTCGCCATTTGCTGGTGTTTGCTGGTGCCTGTTCAAATTCCAGTTTGTGATCTGCAGATATGAACAAGTTCAAGTTCCTTAATTGTTGCGTTCAGTTCAACGTTCTCAAAGAAATGAACATGTTCTTTGAACGCGTTCATGCACATAAAACCATCAATACTCCACTATTTCTACACAAAGCAAATTACTGCTTCTGCAGATGTTATATTGACTGATTATACTGTATATTTCACTTTTAACCACAAAACTCGTCTTAACACAATACCAACCTGACAACAGATTCTTGACACTAATGAGCACAAATCATGCAGGAAGGAAGTCATGCAGATGCTGAATGTCTCAGCTCTGGTGTCTGACTCATGGGCATTGATGTTTAAAGTTAATTTGACTGATGTTTGACAGAGTATAGAGGTTTATTGAATGTGGGATGACATGTCTCATGACTAGACTCTTGCCAGTATTCAGTCCTAATAACACCGTATTCAGTAAGAATTCATGCTCTTTGACAATGATATGAATTGGAAACACTTACCTGGAACAACACAAAAACACTACACAATTTTCTTTTTAATTTCCCTAAGCTGCTTTGATACAGTATGAAAAATAGAAACTAGGTTGCCGCTTTGAAGCCAATTTGTGATTAAGCACACAACATTAAAGTGAAATGCAATTAATTTGCCTGGCCTTGTTAAAGCTAAAGGGTCACTAAGTAAAATATGAAGAGAAACGTATTGAAATAATATTCATTACCTGTTTTATTGCATTGGTACATTCAGAGACTTGTTAAATCTGTGGAGAAATGCTGAAATTGCAGCAGAATTTCAGAAAAACAGCTACAGCGTGACTAGACTGTTATCAAAGCTGAAAAGTGTATACTTTATTTCAAGTAGAAATGTATTCACACCTTTACATAAATAACTGCAGTCGTCCTTTTGTAAAGACAACACTACTTCCTTTTTATGTCTGTCTTTCATCATATATAAAAGTGCCTGACATGTTCTTTGATTAATGGCCACTGTTCTGGTGGTATACTTTGAATGTTCTCAAAATACACGTTCTATATTAAGAACATCATCATCAAATAATGTGACAAACTGGTTATTCTTACCACTAAAATGTTGGTCAATTACAAGCCTCATTGGTCTGTTCTGACAGAGTAATTTAGATGAGGAATGGTAGAGGTTCAAGTACTGCAAATAAAAATAAAGTACACCTGTGTTACAAATGCATAGCAGAAAAAAGAGGGATGTATTTTTTATTTTTTTTTAAATGGTGCAGTGCTTGACCTTTATTGTTTTTCCTCTCCTCAAATTATAGATCCATGGATGTTTTGCTGAGCATATATGCTCTTACTGAGGTCTACTGGCATACATCACAATGTGCAACATGCTCATATTTAGGAGAAGACATTAAAACACCTTATTTCGCTGCAAACCGAGGGGCTGCACTGGCTCGTGTCTATGCTGTGCCGGAAGGAGTCTTGTCACCACACAAAACTGATAATACTCTAGCTTTATCACTTATACTTGTTAAAACAAGGGCAGACTACATATTATACAGCTGTTTTTGTAGTGCTAAGGATCACACACAAAGTAGCTTTCACAGGGACAGCTTGTTTTAATTATGTGAAAATATAAACCAAACCTTTGAGCATGAAGAAAACGTCCAACAAACATTACAGAAGGAAGAAACAATTCTTCTTTTGCGAGAAAGTCACAGTGTCTCAGTATTATTATTAATAACCGTCATTATAATAATACATATTTTTCTTGGCTGAAATAGGATTAAAAAATGTCACCACTGGTTTTGCTGTTTTATGAAGGCTTTTATAACATCCATATTTACTTACACATCTCTAACACGTAGCTATAATGAAACCACACAATGTCCAGAACAAACAGGCAAAAGTCTATATTTAGCGTGACCTCCCTCGGAGCCGAGCGCAGATGGTCAAACTTTGGCGAAGCAAAAAAACAAGGTGGCCTAAAACTTTTGCACAGTGCTGTGTATTTGTATATATATATTTTCATCTTATATACCTACGTAAAATGTGGCCGTATCAATTTCCAAGACAGTGAACTAAACAGTCACTGCAATATTCCTTCATTATAACCACTAAAAGGGTTTTTAAAAAGCCGCTGATGAGCTGATGAAGTTGATTAATTGCTGCATAATTTCCCCAGGAGAACTTTCTCTCTCTTCCATGTAATGCATTATGTGAGAACAAACTTTGTCTACAGCACACATACACCACCATATTAAATTATTATAGCTCCTTCAAGCCTGACAAGAGTTTTGCAAGTAACTATGAGAGTTTGGGGCCACAATCTTGCATGCTTACTGATTAGATTATACGTAGGCAGCAGAATGGCTCGAGGGCATAAGGACTTCAAGTGGGAATGACACAGCGTTGGTCCCCAGTGGACCTTTTCTTAAAAACTCTGATGCATAGTGACATGTACAGTATGTGTTTACAGGAGATAGCATGCTCATTTCTGCACACACTGGTTGTCACATTACCCACGCAGATGGCCAAAGGCATAATCGAACCTCCTGCTGATTTTATATTCCCCGTCTATTATGAGAGGTAGAGATTGAGGTATTGCCTGGACAAACAACAACCACCAAACTGTGCATCACTTCAAAAAAGCCTCTGAGCTCCAAGCCTCAAGTCAGCTCAGTGTACGTATGCTGTTTTTAAAAGTCTGGGTTGTTGCCACAGGAGATGCTGTGTATTAACACTCAGGTGGGAGCGTGCATTATCAAGCTATGCCAGAGTATCAGACTGCACTCCTGAGAATAAAGACTGGAGATTTTGGATTACCTGCTCTCTTATCAGCAACCTCTTTCTTTCTGTCTAACACAGCCATGTTTAAAATGGTTTGACTGCTTCAGCCTCCTTAAGTTGTCCAGAGAGGATTTTCAAGGTCATCCAAAAGAAAACTACAAAATCTTTGAAAGCCATTACACGATATTTGCAGCGTTTCCACCAGGTTCTGGGTAGATTTTTTGGGCCCGGATTATCGACTCATTTCTCCATCACCAGGAACGACCCTGCAAAAGTGGCCTCCAGGAACCTTCACGGGGCAAAACATGTTCCTGTATTAGAAGGGGCACTCAGGTTTCCCAACAGGAACTAGCTGGCAGGGTGTCTGCTAATCGGGATTTTTAAATTACTTTCAGCACTCTCATGTGAAGATAAATCATTTGAACAGAACTCATTTGAACAGTTTTGACCAGAAACATTTTGTTGCAAGTACATTTGACGAAGTCAGAGATTGCAAGAAAAAAAACAATTCAAACAGTTCAGGCCATGTTGGCTTATTACACCAATGTAGGGGGGGGGGGGGGGCTTCTGATCTCAATCGCTAAAAACGATATATATATATACGGTGTATGTTCAAAAATGAAAAAGAAAATGCACGCAGCATTCCTTGTTTACTTGCTGCTTCTTCTGATGCATTCTTCCCTTTTGTCTCCTTTTATGCTATTGGCTTTTTATGCACATTACCGCCACCTTGTGGGCGGCTGTGTTTGTTCAGCCAACCGTTCTTCTGTGGTGCTGCAATGTGGTGGAGACACGCCAGCCGAAGGGGCTGAGAGGGGCGTCGGCCCTGTTATACAGTACAGTAGGCTCCTGTCAGACGAGTTTACCCTGAATCCCCACAAATGGAAACGCATCAGTTGCTGTAAGTACGAGTGCTTGACACGGCTACTGTAGTTGTCGGCATAGGCTTGGCCTCACCGACTGAAAACAGCAACAAAACTAATCAAAATTTCTCTAAAAACGTTTTTTTTTGCTTTTTCTGTTGTTTTTTTTTTTTTACTCAAATCACCTTCTACCGAACCACACGAGGTCATATTGAAAGGGCTTTGCAACCGATCTGGGGTATGTATATTTCAACAGTGAGATGCTATTTATCAAACTTTTGTGCAGATGGTTCACTGTGAGGACTCCTAAAGGGAACAGTAAAAAGAAATTGCTCTACAGATTCTATTTCACATGCACTATGGTTAGAAAAAACTGAATTGCTAGTTCAGCTGACAAATTATATAAAAGGGTAGTTCTAGTAATGTGTGTCTCAGAGAGAGGCAGCTTTCTCACCCTAAAGCGTCACTCTAATTCCTCTTTTTTTGTACAAAAAAATTATTTTGATACCTTTTTGAGGTACCGCACCTCCAAATCAAAGCTGTAGAGTAACGCAAACTTGAGCGAGCAGGCTTGGTTTCTTGTTAGAGAACAACAGGTAAAAACATCCAGCCTCTCGCTAACATAACATGATTATTGAATTTGAGTATAGATTGACCGTTCTTATGCTGGAATACAGTCTTTCTGTTTTTAACTTTTTCTTCAACTAATAATATCTATTTGCCTTATTCGCCTGCAGTCTTGACTGGTGCTTCTAATAAATATGTCATGTTCTTCTTTTTTCCTCACTCTTTTCCCTCCATATTTCCCCAACCCCAGAAAGTCTTATCTGTGTAGCACAATTCTACAACAAGGTCATTCAAAGTGCTTTACAGACATTAAAACATCATCACATAGTAGAACAGATAAATAAATAAAAATCATTATGTAAAATTCAAACATAAAGAAAAAAAGAGGAATAGATCAAATCAGTAGTTAAATATGATGGAACTCTAGCTTAAACGTATCAGTGCAGATTTTGATCTTTTTTCAAATGCAGCTAAGGAAAGGTGAGTCTTCAACCTGGACTTAAGTAAACTGAGCGTTTCAGCTGATCTGAGGCTTCTGGGAGTTTGTTCCAGACACGTGGAGCATAGAAGCTGAATGCAGCTTCTCCATGTTTGGTTCTGACTCTGGGAACTGATAAAAACCTGGATCCTGGTACCTGAGGGCTCTGGAAGGTTCGTACTGGGTCAGGTGGTCCCTGTAGTTTAGTCCTAAACCATTCAGAGCTTTATAGACCAGCATCAGAACTTTAAAGTCTATCCTCTGCTGGACAGACAGCCAGTGTAAAGACCTCACAGCTGGACTGATGTGGTCCCCTTTTGTGGTCTTAGTGAGGACTGGAGCAGCAGAGTTCTGAATGGGCTGCAGTTGTCTGTTTTAAGTAAATATAATCGAGCTCCTAAAGATGAATGCAGTAGGTTGACTTTGTTATTGCCTCAATGTGTTTTTTCCTGATTTAGCTCTGAGTCCATTCCTACACGCAGATTTCTGGCCTGGTTGGTGGTTTTTAGGTGTGTAGATTGATCTTCTGTGGTAATGTTTAATAGAGATATTTAAAATGAGTTTGAAATTAAATGAGCATGGTTTCCTAACGCAATGTGGTCGAGGTGTAGAATATATTACAATTTCTGTTAAAATGACAGTTACTGTCAACCGGCTTCAATAATAAGGTTGGATATTTATTTGACCATTAAGAGGCAGAAATCAAGTTTAAATGTAGTTTTCTATACACTGTCAAGACTATTTCAGATTTTTCGCTTGTATTTCATACATTTCTGTGAAAATACATTGCCCTGATCTTACATTTCCTAGAAACTTTTTCCCTACTCCAGTTTTCTCTCCGTTAACTTGATAAAAGTGGAAAAACATCCACATCTGCATTACCCAGGCTTCTAAATCACATCCCTCTCCATTTCATCACGTTTGGCTCAACTCCAATTCATATCATCTCCTTCCTCAGTATTGACATGTGGACCAGTGAATCATTTAGTTGACAGCTTTATTTCAACAACTCCATTATTCGTCTCCCCTTTGCATAATGCAAAGACTAAAATGAATAGATACTAAGGGTTCGGGCATCCACTTGTATTGACTGTCAACCACAGTGTTTGACGGGTACTTCAGTTGGAAGCCTCCGTATTCTTGTGGCTCATATTTTCATTCTGCCAATCTTTTATCCCTTTATGAGATCTCTGTTTGTCGAGATCAGCTTTGTGATGTCAGGGCTGGCCTCTATTCAGCTTCAAACAAACAAACACAATAAAACTCAACCTTATCACTATAACCAAACCATCTAGACCAACTTATGATTTACACAAAACATGTGCTTTCCCAGAGAAAAGAGCATCTAATGGTTAATATACTATGTATACACTACCAGTCAAACATTTGGACACACTTTCCCATACAAATGAATGGGAAAGTGTGTCCAAACCAGCCATGAGAAATATTATGTAGTTGAAAAGTGTTACCATCCTGTTTTTTCCCCCTTCAGAGTAAAAAAAGAAAAAATGAGCAAAAAATAAAACCCTCCTGTGCAAACACATGCCAGGAGAGGCAGACACATACCCATGTGAATGCACACTTGTTTGAAACTGAAGGAGGGTGTTAAAATAAGAAAGAGAGAGGGGTGATTGTTCTGCCACAGAAGCAAGAGGACGAACGAATCAATGGAGGCATGATAATGAATTATTTCCTCACCAGAGAGAGGTTAGAGGAGAAAGATAAAAGCAGACCACATGCTGCGCCACTAACAGCCTGGAGGCTGCTGACTGTGAATTATGGTGCTCTGGAACACACTTGCCACCCTCGGGACACATTGGTTGCAAACAAAAGAGAAAAGGGGAAAAATAGAAATAAAAAAGTCTCAGAGAAATGAGGGGATCAGGAAATGATTGTCAGCAAGGGTAGTGGGTCAAATCAAAGCCCCTCGTGACCCTGCAAAGCATGGATTTACATGGCTACAGCTTATATATCGATGAAATCAAAGATGTTGGACATAAGTAGCATATAGGAGGGATTTTGAGACGCAGGAGCAGTGCCTGATGGGATTATTTGGCATAAGTAAAATTAGATGCCTGGGAGAACAGTGAGTGTGTCAACCAAAAGTCAGATCGTAATGATCCCAGCTCAAAGCTTTCTTTGCATCGAGAGGTTTAACAAGGGTATTTTTCCCTATTACAACAATTCTTTTCCAAATTAGAGGCTCAGGATTATTTAGCAAGTGTCAGTATTTATATAAATATATAAGTCGAGATCCTCTCTTTGTTCTTCCTCTACAAAGACATCCTACTGAAATTGTCTATTATTTATTATTATTAATTATTATTACCATGAGTGTGAGTTTTTATATGTTGGTGTTGATTTTATTATCTCAAGCACTTTGCACTACGTAGTATGTAAAGTGCAATATAAATAAAGTTTGATTTGATTTGAAAAGTAAGACGAATGTATGGAACAATATTTTGGAAAAGTACTTTGGAGGCTTTTGGAAATGTTATGAAAGGAAAGAGGAGAAGGTGGCAGTAAATGATGGCACCCCAGCAGGATGCTGTGATTACATGGCAAACCTCTTAAAAACAGAGGTCCTCGGGAGACCCTTTCATCTGGGTTTGTTCTAGGACAGTGATATAGATTTTCCATTTGGCGAATAGGACTGGAACCCTGGAGGAGTGAAATTATGACGGACCATGCAGAAAATACTATCATATTTCACTAACAAGGACAGAATAGTGTACAGAGTATGTCAGGTCTGTGAAAATATGCACCAAGCGTCAGCATGTGCTTCATCGTGCTCCAAGAACCAAACGTATATCTTTACTACCATAAAACAAGCAGGTGGCCAAGTAGCACTATATTTCCTCTGTTTAAAAGGCACAGTCGGTGGTTTCCAAGGAAATCATCTCACACATACAGTAAGAACGTCTACTCGTGTTTTATTGTTGACTTTCTCTCAGCTCATCTGCCATACTGTTTTTCCCCTGTATGTACGATGTCCACCTGTCTGCAGTGTTTACTCTCAGGGATAATAAAGTCCCATATCTCAGACACCACACATATCTTTAAGCCTTAATTTCTGATTGTGTGCAGGGTTCAAATTACCTGCTTTACTGTATCTCTAGCTTTACATTTCTCCCCTTTCCTCCTCTCTGCTCCACAGGGAATTAGCTGCATCAGGGAAGTGTTGCACAAAATAAATGATTCATAGATTAAACAGACAGCCACAGTTCCCATGGCAACTCACTGGGCATCTCTCACTATGTAACACTGCTAGGTGACCACTACCTATGACTGGATATTTGAGTACTTGTTTGCATGTGCGATGCATATTTACTTGTACATAAATGGCTACAAGAGTGCCTGTATTTGGGAGGTAATTAGGCACGCTCAAAAAATTGATTGGATGCCTGCTACGGGCATGCATTACACGCCTCATTTCCACAAAAATTAGTTTCATGTCTGTAGCTTAAAGTGTTATAGTGGTCAAGTAAAAACATGTTTTTACAAAGGGGTGGACGCATCATCATAGCTAATATTATCTTTTTGTTTTCCATTCTCAGTTAATATATCGCACTGTGGAACATTTATGCCAGTCTCCAAGAATGTACATATATGTATTAATATTATATTGCATTTTCTATCAATATAGTCATCTTAAGATAATGTACTAAACATGCAATGCTTTAAATTCAGTTTGCACCCTATCAACTTCAATACCAACAACTGTTTTGAATTTGTCCAGTCAAACAAATTAACATCCCATTAGCTGATGCATTTTTCCAATTCAGTAGTGCAGCCTCTCCAATACACAGACCAAAAGATAAACCTTGTGCTTTCTCATATGAATAAATAGGTTGTTCATTAGATGTAGATGTGGACGTTAAGGGGAAGGATACAAACTGAGAAATGACACCTCACAGTACTTTAAAATTTAAGGGATTAAGTTAATAATGCACAACCAATAGCACATAAATGGAAATATTTGGCGTGATAGATTTTTCAGTTTCAATTTACAGTATACCAAATCTGTTATTTGTGGTCTGTCAAGAGGCAGCTAGAGCACAATACAGTTTACAAGTAAACCTGAGTTTACGCCTGCATTTCCATGGTCAGGTGGAGGAAGTTTACATGATTTATTGTTGACTTCACATGTTTTATTTCCTCAGGATGCACATTTCTCTGGTGGCTTATTTTATCTGGAGTCGGGCATGCTACATGCATGTTTTAGCTTGTGAGTGTTACTCTGAAAGCAAACCCATCGGAAAGCTCATCATCTCAACTTCAGAACTTTTGATTTAGAAAATAAAAATCCATGTCTCATTGAAGCATGTAAGAAGTGGGACTAAAGGCTTTACAGTCCCTTCACCTGTTAGTGCTGCTAGTGGACACCGGGTAATTACCCAGGATTAGAGAAGACACTTGGAAGGTGCAAAAGCCCCTTATACACACCGGCAATTAGCTGTTAAGGTCCATTGAGCGGTAACGAGGCATCAGGCACAAGCCAAGGGAGAGTGTGCATGGGAAAGTAAAGGAAAATGAGAGAGAAGAGTGGAAACTAGAGGAAAGGCTGGGGTTGATTAAAGGAGATAAGAGAAAACTAAAGGACGACACATGTGTCACAAGCAGATTACAGAAAAATATAATATAGGAAGGGAAATAATACAAGAAATTTAAGTAAACAATGGATGGCAGAAAAAGAGGAAAAGGTACAGGATGATGATTTATAGTAATTTTGAGAAGGAAATATTGCCCTTTTGAGTCACGTATATGTTGATGGCTAGCTTTAGGTCTCTCGCTCACTTAGCTCTGAGAACAACCAACTCCTCGTGTTAAAAGAGGTATCAGATCTCAGCTTAATCATTTGTGGAGATTAAAGGCAAACCTGAGTAACAAAACATCAAACCTTTTCATGGGTTGCTGGGTAGTAAGATCCTGTATCCCAACACAGGCACGCTGCTTTGAGCTCCTATACACTAACTCCTGACGTAAACAGTATGGACACAAACATCCTCTCTGGGCAAAGACATGTATATTAACCAAACATGCCTCACCATGTCAAGTTCTAATGATCCTCATATACACTGGACTCAGTAAATCTTGTACAATGAGTTTTAGCAACATGAGCAGTTTAACTTTGTCTGTGCAAACAGTTATTAAGAAGACTGTCTTGCTCAGTGTTAATTACATTTCTGAAAAAATAGTGAAGTCAGTCAGTCCAAATATGATGATATCAGTGCGCTACTTATGGTGCTGTGAAGATTTCTTAATGTTGACTCTACGACAGCTAGAACCTACCATTTAATGCACTGTTCCTGCCGTAATTATCTTCCCCAACTTCAAACCAGTTTCTGTACACATTCAATATTTTGGAGGTCTTTTTTCCCCTTTTGCCGATTTGAATTTAAGAGTTTTCACCAAACTTGACAACCTTGCTCCTTTTTAAAAGCCATACGTCATCATTAGGGCCCGAGCACTGACAGTGCGAAGGCCCTATTGTATCTGTAGGAATTGTTTTTTTTTTTCCTCCTTCTTCCGACAAAATGAGGGCCTTTTCCCCCCCCTAAACGTGCCCAAAAAGTCACCAAATTTTGCACGCAAGCCAGGCCTGGCGAAAAATTTGATATTTAATGGTTTGCATTAATGAGCGTGGCCTAATGGCTCAACAGCGCCCCCTAGAAAACTTCAAGCCTCAAGCCCCACAATACGGTTTGACGTACATGCACGAAAATCGGTACACACCTGTATCATGTCGCAACCTGAAGAAAAGTCTCTTGGCGCCATGGCCGAAACCGAACAGGAAGCCGGCCATTTTGAATGAATCGTGTATGTTTGCCGCAATTTATGCCATTCCTTCGGCCGTTTCTTCGCCTGAACCGTAATATGCACTAGGGCTGAACGATATACCGTTATCGTATCTATATCGAGATATGAACATTCAAGACATTAATAACGGAAAAGCAATGATATAAACGATATATTTCCGCTCGCCCTGCTTGTACAGCTCGAGCAGTCTCCTTAAACATTACTTTTAAGATTGCCCTTGAACGCACCACTACGGCCAGCCAACCACAAAGCTTATTTCATGCTTGCTGTTGATCGACAGCTGAAGCCACCCAATGACAAACGTAGGAGTGAGGGAGGGAGACGTGACAGAGACGCACACAGCCACACACACAGGAGAGCGGAGAAAAGCGGAGAAATCGAAACGGAACAAAAGAGACATGAGTGCGGAGGATAATGCGGCCGGTGGCAGTGCAGAATCTAATTTTGTGCCAAAACATAAATCATCCTCCATTATTTGGAGGTATTTTGGATTTAGAAAGGATGATGTCGACCAGAGCGAGGTGTTGTGCAAGTCGTGCTTGGTGAAAATTGCGACGTGTACTTCGCAGCCATCCGTTTTTTTTTTTAAATTACAAAATAAAAATAGAGAAATAAACCAAAATAATCCGTTCCCCATCTTTTGTTTTGATAATAAAAAAATCATTGATGTGTTTGAAAATCGAAATTGGGAATTAAAACAGCGAGTGGAAAACTCTTTTCTCTATTTCCTATTCGTTGGAGGATACTGAAAACAAGGATTGGACAAATGGGGGGATTGCACATGCGCAGTAATAAATTAAGAAAGTTGTTTCTGGTTCTTTTGTTCATCAGATTGAAAGTTAACATTTTTAGATATTTAATTGTTGAAACAGAAAATAAATCAAATATGAAACCTGGGAGTGAAACAAGTTTAATCTGTAATCTGTTTTCACTCCGTCATGAAACTGCAGTGATGTTGTGAGAGTCCGTTCAGCTGCAGCGTCCCATCAATAACATGTACTGAACTCTAACTCTAACTGCATTGGTTATTTATCGTTAAAGCGGAGCTACAGTAAAATATTTTGATTATTATGTATTATTGAGTGACTTTATGTTAATGTTGATGACTGGCAGTGAGTTCTAATCAATAAAACTGCACTCTTTTGATTTCTGATGTTTTTATTTTTCTGAAAAATGCTTGGTTTTCACCGAACCGAAGTCATATCGTATCGTATCGATATCGAGATATCTGGCATGAATATCGAGATATGAAATTTTGTCCATATCGTTCAGCCCTAATATGCACCCAGGTGTGTTATACATCAAAATGTGCGTCTCGATCCTGCGACGATGGGCATTACTTTTCTCAGTCAAAAGCGTTACCGTGGCAACAATAGACGCCAAAAAGCGTGCCCCCCCTTCATCTGATTGGTCCGTTTTTGATAGTTCCTACTTTCTGCCATAACTTTTGAATGGTTTGATATAAAGAGTCGTGGGTGGTGTCATCTGACTCGGTTTTGACTCCTTCACCTTAATTGGTGCAAATTAGCCCCGCCCCTTCTTCTGATTGGTCGATATTTGATAGTTCCTATTTTCTGCCATAACTTTTGAATGGTTTGACAAAGAGTCGTGGGTGGTGTCATCGGACATGGTTTTGAGTCCTTGACTTTTATTGGTGAAAATTGCACGCACGAGGGCCGTTCATCACATTTTACTTTTAACTGACATCCAAAACAACAAGAAGAAGAAAAGTCAAATCTTGAAATAACTGGACCATCTTTCTGATTCGTCAGTGGGCTGATATGTTACTTTTAATTAAACGCTTTAAAACCCTGCTGATTGCAATATGTTTTTTGTGGTGTGCTATTGTGTTTATTCTACTTATCACTGCTATTTCTATTAATTCCCCTTTTTGTTTTTATGTAGCAAAGTCGACATAATTCATTGTCATGAAACTTCATGAAATGGTCCAAAATCCAGCACATGAACTCTAAACAACACACTGTTTCATACAGACACTCATTCTTCACTTCCACCCATGACTCCTAATCTTTGTCCAACTCTTGGCTGCTTCTGGCTCTCACCAGGTAGCCAATTACAATCACTGTATTTCCTCTACTTCCTTTGTCTATCTATCTTTTCTTCTGGATGTATTTCCCCTCAAGATAAAGGGGAGGTTCCTTTCTCCTATTTCCTCAACAGTCATCGTCCATCCAACTCCCTTTTCACTTACTCATCTCCCTTTGATACTGCTCTGTCTCTGTTTAATCTCGTTCTCCTCTCGTTTTCTTCCCTCTTCTCCATCCTTACTCGACTCTCGGTTAATTACTATGATTTGCTGAGTGGCCCTGTCTGTGCAGCCCATGAACTCTATGTAATTCCACTCTTAACCAGAATTATGGAAAAACAAATACTCACAGGGATGGATTAGATTATATTTGAAGGATTGTATGTTGGAGAAAGATGGAGGGCCAGTAAGAACCTAGAAAAGGCACCAGCATTTACTGTTTTCTGTTGTGCAACAAAGCAGTAGAAAAAACATCTTCCCCATCTCCTCTCTCTTAGTTTTCATTCTGTTGTGCTACTCTCTTGATGCTTTCTTCTCACAGGTGGTCCCTTAAATGGTGTTTTCCTCCTTCACCACTCTCTGAAGTTGCTGTTTTGATGATACAGTCAGTCATGAAGATTTAGTGAAGCCAACCCACCAGGAGACTGGCATGAGAACAGGAGCAATTGCAACCATCAGATACCCATTTTGTTGATTGCATGCTGGTCTCTGCATGATGTGGAGCATCTTCAGCTCAGTATCTGTCTTTGAGCCTGCTCTTCTAAATGTTGAAGAGAATTACCCACAAAGCCCTACATTTCATGGTGGAATACTGGAGTGCACCAGCAGTGTGTGCAAGGAGCAGCATCTGTCACACAAAACTAGCACACAACTATATACAGTTGTGTGAAAAAGTGTTTGCTCCCTTCCAGATTTCTTATTTTTGTTGTTTGTTGCACTTAAATGTTTCAGATCATCAAACAAAGTTAAATATTAGACAAAGATAACACAAGGGTCAAAGACGTGACGCTTACTTTTTCTGTCCGATGGAACTTTTTACCTAACAATAAACATAAAAATGAATAAAAAATATAACATGTATGTCTAATACGTTCCTTCTACATGTGCCCACTCTTATTTTATTTAAACATGTTGGTTATTGGTCATTTTCTGCCATCTGAAGTGTGAAAACATCATGTGGGGTGACCATCCGGCCTTGACTTCTGTTTGGACAACTGGTTTTAAATCACATTAAAACAATTTAAAAATAATGCTTGCCCTATTGGGCATACTTTCAAACTTGTTTTAGATTTATTGACAAAGTTATGAAACATTTGTACACGCATTTCAATCATAATACACAAACTAATCTTGTCCGAATATGTTCATTGTCTGAATTATCATCTGGGGTGACCATGAAAAAAATACAATTGAGGGACTTTTATATTGACAATCATCTCAAAGAGGATGTTGCATCAGCCAGTTACTCCATGAGGGTCCCAGAGAGACAACCTGCAGGTCAGTAGTCTCTCTCTCCTTTACAAATAAATCCTCTTTCTAACTACTGCAGTGTATACGTCACATTTTGATATCATGTGGGGTGACCAACCTAAAACTGTAAATAATTTGTTTTATTTGCAAATCTATATTTTGAAGGTAAATTTGTTAGTGATATGTGGTGAGAAGTAGCTAGCTTAGATCATACAGCTAACTGTTAGCCTGTTATATTTGATTAAACTTGAAAGCATCATGTGGGGTGACCACCTGTCATGTGGGGTAACCAACAAATGGCAATTCTGTATCAAATTCAAAATTGAATGTCTATCAGTTTTGGTTAAAATATAAATTATTGGTACAGCATGCATAAGTGGATACACCTTGTACACATTTTAAATCAGTTTTATGAATTTTAGAGTAAGTAAGAGGGTGACACTGCCATTATGGATAGAATGTATTTAAAAATGGTTTTCAAAAAATGAAAGGAAACATGTGTCTATCTTTCTTGAACAGTTAATTTAATTACTGATACTTATTAAAATATAAATTTTGTTTTGGAAATCTATTAATTTTGAGATAAATTACAGTCGCCCCAAATGAGGCCTTATACGTCTTTGACCCACAAGTAAAAACAAAATGCAGTTTTTAAATGAAGGTTTTTATTATTAAGGGGGGACAAAAATCCAAATCTACATGGCCCTGTGTGAAAAAGTGATTGCCTTCCCCCCCGTTAAAACATAAATGAACTGTGGTTTATCACATCTTTGGAAAGCTGAGTTCAATTTCTCTATCCACACCCAGGCCAGATTACTGCCACACCTGTTCTCAATCAAGAAATCACTTAAATAGGACCTGCCTGACAAAGTGAAGTAGAACAAGAGATCCTCAAAAGCTAGACATCATGCTGCAATCCAAAGACATTCAGGAACAAAGGAGAAACAAAGTAATTGAGATCTATCAGTCTGGAAAAGGTTACAAAGTGATTTCTAAAGCTTTGGGACTCCAGCGAACCACAGTGAGAGCCGTTATCCACAAATGGAGAAAACATGGAACAGTGGTGAACCTTCCCAGGAGGCCGGCCGACCAAAATGACCCCAAGAGCGCAGCAACGACTCATCCAAGAGTCACAAAAAACCCCAGAACGACATCCAAAGACCTGCAGGCCTCACTTGCCTCAATTAAGGTCATTGTTCATGACTCCACCATAAGAAAGAGACTGGGCAAAAATGGCCTGCATGGAGTTCCAAGACGAAAACCACTGCTGAGCAAAAAGAATGTAAAGGCTCGTCTCAGTTTTGCCAGAAAACATCTTGATGATCCCCAAGACTTTTGGGGAAATACTCTGTGGACTGACGAGACAAAAGTTGAACTTTTTGGAAGGTGTATGTCCCATTACATCTGGTGTAAAAGAAACACGGCATTTCAGAAAAGGAACATCATAGCAACATTAAAACATGGTGGTGGTAGTGTGATGGTCTGGGACTGTTCTGCTGCTTCCGGACCGGGACGACTTGCTGTGGTAAATGGAACCATGAATTCTGCTGTCTACCAAAAAATCCTGAAGGAGAATGTCCGGCCATCTGTTCGTGACCTCAAGCTGAAGCGCACTTGGGTTCTGCAGCAGGACAATGATCCAAAACACACCAGCAAGTCCACCTCTGAATGGCTTAAGAAAAACTAAATGAAGACTTTGGAGTGGCCTAGTCAACGTCCTGACCTGAATCCGATTGAGATGCTGTTATGACCTTAAAAAGGCGGTTCATGCTCGAAAACCCTCCAATGTGACTGAATTACAACAATTCTGCAAAGATGAGTGGGCCAAAATCCCTCCACAGCGCTGTAAAAGACTCATTGCCAGTTATGGAAAATGCTTGATTGCAGTTGTTGGTGCTAAGGGAGGCCCAACCAAAATATTAGGTTTAGGGGACAATCACTTTTTTCACACAGAGCCATGTAGGTTTGGATTTTTCTTTCCCCTTAATAATAAAAAACCTTCATTTAAAAACTGTATTTTGTGTTTTCTTGTGTTATTTTGGTCTAATATTTAAATTTGTTTGATCATCTGAAACATTTAAGTGCAACAAACATGCAAAAAAAAAAAGAAATCAGGAAGGGGGCAAACACTTTTTCACACAACTATGTTATATGGAGAGATTCAGCCTATTCAAGCCGTCTAAATAATGCTACACCTGTGTCCTGTGAGAGAAATGGCCTGTATTTTTTAATAAAAGATAATGTGCATCCTCCTGACCAGGAATCTGTTACTGTATGACAACTGCTTTTCTATAATGGAATTAATTTATTTCACTGCTGGATTTCAACAATTGATAGCAGCATATCTTCACAATATAGTATATGTCTTTTAGAATACTACAGCTTATCCTGCCCGGCTTTCCCACGCTACCTGTCTAACTTGCAAAAATATACATGAACTCGCGCTGAGCACCAGACACAGAGGAAAAAAATTCAATATTTCAAAATCTTTCATGAATATCTCCGACTGCATTTACAAACGCTCATATACTTTACGTGACGTGCATTCGGTTATGAATTTATGTCTCCCAGCTTTATGAACTGTGCGTGTAACCACAGGAGAGCTGTGACCTTGTGTGACCATGTACATTACATCTGTAGGCTCCAGCTATCTCTCAGTGAGCCTGTTCACTTATGAGCTAATGGAAATGCACTCTTGTATTTTGTTGAACGTCAGCATTGGTGGCCGCGTCTATAAGGCAAATTATAGCAAATTTACTGATACATAATTACAGTGGCTTTAATTTAGATACAAAGGGCACATGTACAAGACATCCACTACTCAACAATGTTGACACTATAATGAATGTTAGGAAACACATCTCTGTGACACTGAATCCCATCAGGGAAGACCAGAGCTGATTCCCCGCCGTTATCTCGGTCCTGCAATGGTCTACTGCAGGGGGGGCTGAACGCTTCATTGCACGGAGGAGGTCGTTCATTTTTCAAGCTTTAATAAGCCACTGCTAACAAATATTGGTGAAAAAAGCAACCAGAAAGAGACAATGAACAGCTGACAGCAAATTATCTCGGATAATTCATTACTTGTTTGAGTAATTCCATTTTCTATAGCCGTGTCTTCAGTCCAGGGCTCCGAGCCGCAATGCGCCGGTAGGTTAAGATATGACCCGCAATCAGCCAATATTTTCAGCCGAGTCAACCGCAACTGGAACCGCACATTTTGGTGAACAAATAATTAAAACCTGACCTGCATTTTAATGAAATAAAGGTAAGCTCTTGATTTATCGTTGGCTTAAGGTTGTGTTGATATGCTAATGTGCCATTATGCATATAGTCTATAGACGTCTGTCCGACATTTTACTGCACAAGTTGGACATTACGTCTTACGCCAGCATTATCATGGAGCTATAGCCTGTTTCCCTGCATTAAGAATAAACATGTCTTAACCTAAACGTTCAAACACCCATGGTTCATTAGACCAACAAATTAAATACAGCACGTGTATCATCTTAATGTACTTTTTCATCAAATTTTGCCCAGATATTGTTTTTTCTATCTGTGTACCTTTTTGTTTTCAATTTCCCCGTCTTCAACTTTTCCCTGACTATCTCCATAAATTTCCTCGTGTCACACACGCCTGCACCTTCGTGCCAATCAGCCAATGATGTTTCAGTATTTATGATTTATATAGCTATAACCGTTCCAACTGAACGCGACCCGAATAGCATAATGTCTTATTTTCGTCTAATTCGTAACCGCAGGTGACAGTGGTTTGACCGCTCAGTTCAGATCAGCCCGCGCCTCACTGCCTCCCAGGTATCATTGGGCGACAGGCAGGCTGCCACTCCTTGTACTTCGGTAAGCACAACACAAACCTCCCATTTGGTCTGGGCACTAATAATCCTAGAGGACAAGCAGCTTTTTAAGCCTTCTCCTGTTACAGCTCTTTAATTCAATTCAATTCAATTCAATTTTATTTATATAGCGTCTAATACAACAGAGTTGTCTCTAGACGCTTTACAGAGACCCATACCCAGAACATGACCCCCGAGCAGTTATTACATAAACAATGGCAGGTAAAAACTCCCCTAGTGGGAGAAAAACCTTAAGCCAAACAGTGGCAAGGAAAAACTCCCCTTTAGGAGGGAAGAAACCTTGAGCAGGACCAGGCTCATCAGGGGGGACCCTCCTGCCGAGGGCCAGACTGGTGGGTCAGGGACGGCAACAGCACAGCAGGCAGGTGGAAGCAGCAACGGGATGACCGGGGGTGGGGACCGCAGGCCAGCACCCCCGGTCATCATCTTTACTGAAAATCATCCCGGTAATTTCTAATGGTGTCCTTTCATTATAAACTCATCCTTGGAAAAGTGATTATCAATGGATCAAGTGATTCACGGCTGTATATATATCAATATATTGTATATATTGATTGGATTAGACATCATTCGGTATGTTTGTCAGACAAATGTAAATGTGATTGACTTGTCTTATTATTTAACAGTAATATCTATGATGCATCACTACGCATGAGCTCAGGGGTATAAGTGGAATCCACTTAACTGTGGTTCCAAAGAGGCAGTCAAGCTAAATAATGACTTAAGAAAAAAAAAAGTCACTGAGCACGACCAGCTGGACTTGTAAAAGATCTAATAATGGAGGCTGGATCAATAAGAATGTAATCAGGAGTGTTCTATGATCGTATTCTTTTCGATTCCGTTTGCTGTAGAAGATGGAAAAGAGAATAAGATCCAGGTGACAACAAAACAAAGCTTTGTAAAGCAGTGTTCTTGTCAAGGTTTATAAGTTAAATAAGAAAAGGAGAACACGGGGCAGGCCAAGCTTTTCTTTAGAGCACAAATCTATTGAGTGTGGAATCAACACTGAAGCCGAGTCGTGCTTTTGGGAAATGGGACCTGATTCCTACTTCAAAGCTACAGAACAACAAGATGGATCAACAGAGAAGAGCAACACCAACTAAAGAAACATCACTGAACTTTTAGTTATAGGTAAAGGCGTAGGTGGTACACTGGTTTTTTATTTCACCAAGATTTCTTGTGCTTTTTGTTTTTGTAAAAAAAAATAATAATAATCACAGGATGTGTTTCCTCTGTAAAGATATCTCAGTGTGTACATTTCTCCTCACTCTCAAGAAAGCTTCATCTCTTTCTTCTCCTCTGTGTATGTTGCTTTTGGGAGCTTTTTTTTAATTTTGACAAACCATGGCTAAATTTTATTTTCAGAATGCCATCTAGATGCTGAAGAGCCACAGGAGGATGAGTTCAGGCCCTCACCTTCCCTCCCTCACCTCTGTGGCCTGCCAGCAGCAGGTACTGTGGACTGCAGGTATTTAACATTGATAATAGATAATAATAACATCATTAGGGCCCGAGCACTTACAGTGTGAAATCCCTATTGTATCTGTAGGAGACGTTATCCTCGTTTTTATTTTTCTTCCAATGAAATGAGGGCCTTTTTCCCCCCTAAATGTGCCCCAAAAGTCACCAATTTTTTCACGCAAGCCAGGCCTGGTGAAAAATGTGATATTTAATGGTTTGCATTAATGGGCGTGGCCTAATGGCTCAACAGCGCCCTCTAGAAAACTTTGTGCCTCAAGCCCCACAATACGGTTTGACATACATGCACACACACCTGTATCATGTCGCAACTTAAAGAAAAGTCTCTTGGCGCCATGGCCGAAACGAACAGGAAGTCGCCCATTTTGAATTGATCGTGTAATTTTGGCGCAATTTATGCCATTTCTTCGGCCAATTCACAGTGCCACGTAACCTCCCATGGCCTCAGTGTTAGGGCTCGGCCAGGCGGGGCTTTATAAATATATGCGCTTTATAAATGTATTAAATATATGAGTCGGCGTGGCGAGGAAATGCGCGCGGCAACGAGCCGGGCGCGTGTCGGCGGACAGTGAAGGCTGATTTATGGTTCCGCGTTACACCAACGCAGAGCCTATGCTGTAGGCTACGCCGTATCCCACTGCGTAGGCTCTGGTTCATTGCTTGTGTAGTTGAAAAATACATGAGAACACGACCTTGAAAAAATAATCGCATATTAAATCGCAATCGCAATATTGAGGAAAAAAATCGCAATTAGATTATTTTCAAAAATCGTTCAGCCCTAGTTTGAAATAAAGAGTCATGGGTGGTGTCATCGGACTTAGTTTCGAGTCCTTAACCTTTATTGGTGAAAATTGCACGCACGAGGGCCCGTTCATTGCTGCTTGCAGCTTTAATTTTATTTTGTAATTCTTTACCTGGCTTTCCAGTGAACACTACAAAATTGCTAACTGCGTCTCTTCTCCTCAAACTTCAGACCTGCATGCACGCTTGTGAATTTCACAACTTGTATTAATCATCAGAACTACACTTTACAGTTACACCGTTGTTGTTGGGCTAAAATCTACTCTTTTTTTTTTCTCCTTTCGCCTCGAATCTAAAAGGACACTAGCTGTATATGAAGTACATCCCTGTTGAGGCCATTTGTTGTGTCTTTCTGTCCGTGGAAGTTCACTGCAGCATCTTGTCAGAATCAGCAAGCCAGTCTGTTTTAAATACTTTTATAAAGTTTGATCTAAACACATAAGTGTCTCTGGTTTTGATGTGTTTGCACACCAGAGCAACTGTTTTATATGCAAACTTTTGTTAAAACAATTACACGTCATCCTGAGAAAATTTTTATGGCTAAGCTGTCCAGATATCAGCAGTTGCAGAGACACAGTCCCACGAAGAGTCCACTTTTATTTCACGGCAACGTTCCTGCTCCTAAATTCTGCTCTCAAAAATCAAAGAAACAATAACTTTTCCAAATGGTAAATGTGAGCGCTTCCATCTTCATCTTTCAAGAAAATATATGCTTTACTAATATTCGGCACTCACTTTACAAACTTACCAAAAAAAGTAGTCTTAACTAATTATTTTAAATGAAATTTTGCTCTTATTGCTTTGACTAAAGCAACCCCAAATGATGATGAAACAACCCCAAATTATGATGATGAAAGCCCATTATTGATATTATATTTCTGACTTCCAAGCTCATGTCCCTATGGTGAATTTTAACTCGAATAAGCCCACCTGTGATTCCTGGCTGCCCCATTTCCCAATCTACTTACCGGAGAAAGTACCGACTACATTTCAGGACACACTGGCACAGTTATGCACAGTTACAAAATGCAGTGCCTTCATGTTCAGAACACCAGATGTTGCTGCTCATATATGACGACTCCCTCTTGCTGTTGCCTTTCTGCAATCTAACAGTTAACCTTGAATATCATCTGATCGATACCTCGTTATTGGTCCCAATCCACCCCTTCAAATGCTTGTCAAACATAAAATTTGTCGACAAACCCGACCTGCAACGTTGCAGGAAAATCCTTAAGTCGTCAAATACGGTGCTCACCGTCCATCTGGAAGGTTAGACGACAGTCACAGAATAATGGTGGGAAAGTCATCAGGATGCAGAATTGCTGCTAAGTCTTAATTGGCCTGCACAAGCTGAAAATAAAATCTTGAAAATGGAAACTAACCACCTTGTTGATACATGTTCGCAGAGGTTATCACCCTGCGGGGTTCAGAGCTCAGCGGTTTTACCGCGTATTTATAATGATTTGGAAAAACAACGGATACAATGTGTTTAAAGGGCATGTCCATGGGATCAAGAAATCATGATGTCAACTCGACAGTAACATCAGTGATTATTAATCTTAATAAAATGGAAACTGCCAAAACTCTCAGCCCGCTCTGTATGAGCCTCAGTAACTATAACAACAACATGATGTTATTATAATTACGGCTGAATATGAACACTAGTTATGCCCTACAGAGTAATTATCATATCATCTATGGTTGTAAGAATGCGTTCTGAAAGTTGGGGGAAAGTATTTTGCAATATTCCCATTTGTCAGCTTATGCAAACTAAATAACCAAGAGGCACACAAAATGAATACAAACTTAAACTATATCAAAGGAATAGTGGAAAAGCTTAAAATGTTGCAAAAGTAGCAGATACTCCAGTTACGTTTGGCTCCTGTCTTTGTATCTTGAAAGGAAACAGAGAATAACACACACACAAAAAAGTCGAAAGGAAGACAGATGAAAAGATGCAACAGAAGACTTACGGAAAGCTGTGTAGAACTCGTGTAGGCTGAGGTGTCCATCGTTGTTGTAGTCATCGTAGCGAAGCAGATCTTGCATGGTGCACTCCAACAAACTGTCCTCCAGATGCTCCTTCATCGAAATCTGACAACAGAATATATTAAATCATAGAGGTGAGCGGAAAAAAGAAAAAGAATAGTCTGCATGTTTCTCTCTTGCTTCGGCAGCAGGATGATGCACATTGTGTATAAAATGAAACGTTGCATTTCAAAGAGATGATGACAGTTTCGGATATATATATATTTATTTAAATAAGTTTGCCCCTGCAGGAAGAGTATCTGCAACTGAATACACCATTTCCCAAAACAGTTTTTGTTTACACGTAATCAAAGATAAACGTGGATGTCAAAAATAAAAGTAAAAGTTTTTTTAACAAACACAGTTTAGATGGAAATCATTAACCATTATTATTTGATATAAATTGCAAACTTTATGGGTGTAGTGGGTTTTTTGCATTTTTTTGCTAAATACATTTGTTTCAAAAGGAAAATGTGTCATGTTTGTGTCTGAGGTACATCTGGGTGAGGGAAAACAACACTGAATGGCCTTCTTTTGAGACAATGCTGAACTCTGATGAGATAAAGCTCTTTGTGTTTCTGCTGTTAGATCTTCATAATCAATTGCCTGGAGTGGATCATAATATTCTGTTCAAAACTGTTATGGTCTCATGTAAAGTTATTAAATGCTTGAAGTCTTTCATTACTTTATCGTTGTGGTGATGGATGAACCATTCCTCAAGTTAAAAAAAAGCCTTGACAACTGGTATCCTGCAAGATACCAGATATTCATTCAACATTATTAAAAAGCCCAACCTCATTTCTCGCATTTACACACACTGCACCTCTCTGTACATCACTGTGAGCTTAAATAAAATGTTCTATCAACAGCTTGAGTGGAGACATATGTAAATGTCTCAAAATTTAACGCTACTTGCAGAAAAATCAAGAGAGGTGAAATTTCAGATATGACCTTTAAAATCCGATTTGAATGTCACACTAGTATTTAACTCCCAGAGTTATTTTATTTCCCGGGCAGACAAACATTTCTACATGCTTCACTTCAAGCAGATAAATGGTTGCAAAGCTCTTCCTTGATACAGAAATTACACAGATATTGATTACCAGACTGTTTTACGGTTAATATCTGTCCAAATATGAAGTTGCGTTAAGCTTTTGATTAAACAGAATAGTTAAGTCATCCTGTAAATGAAGATGCTTTTATCCGATCTTTCAAGCCTCATGATTACTTATTTCTTTTTATGATTTTAAAACTTGCATCTCTAAGCTCTCCAACAGCCTGCATGAGGGTTTCACAAGCTTTAGTGTGTGTAGAGTGCAGATGCATTTCTCAGCTGTCGTCACTATTTCTGCCTGGCGTCCACACTGCTCCAGTGAACTCCACCCAGTGAAAATGGAAAACATTTGATCATCAGCAGTTTCTTACTTCAAAAAATGTTTAATCCTTTTAAAATCACGACATAACTGCACACATTTGCGTCATAAATTGCTCCTCAGGGCTACTATGCATCCATCTCTGACTCAAACCGGTACCACATGACCACGGAAGGAAACTTTTGATGCTTCATATTCAACATGGGCTAACACTAATCGTTTTACTAAAACTGTACGAAGCTAGACATGGTGTCTTTGATATTTAATAGTGCCAATGTTTTACTTTTATGGTCAGCCTGATCAAGTTTACTTAGTTACAGAGAGTCAGCCATTTGGTTCACTGTATTCAGTTAATCTACTTTGCAGTGACACAAACATTTCTTCACATCCTGATTAAAGCTCAAATCTGAAACAAACAATCTGATTCAACAAATACCTTTGAAGGTAGACAGCATATAAATAATACTGTTGAGATGAATACTGGAGAAGTGTGAGCCAGATTACCCAGAGATCCATTCAGACTCATCACCCTGAATGCTGCGAGCTACAATGACGCAGTGCCAGTCTACAAAGATGCTTTTATTCTTATTATCGACTCTTTATAATCATTTTACAAAAACAATTTGACAGTACAGTGGTAAATATTTTGGCACTGCAGAACAAGATTTATTTTATTGTTGATAACAAGTGAAGAAAGTAAACCACTAATCTCCAAAGTGCCAGCGAAAGATGACACATTCTTCAAACAAGTTTAATTTAGCAGAAGAGGTTGTTGGTGAGAGAAAGAGAAATGAGTGTGATGTACAGGCAGGCATCCAAGGAGAATCAAACCAGCATCAGCCTGAGGACTATGACAAGTCAATAAATACCATTAAGAAAGACCATCTTGGAAAAAAACAAAACAACCATCAAACATTTTAAATACAGGCTCCTCAGATCCCGACTCAACAATCTGCAGCCGTCTAAAGGTTGAGGTGAGGTCGAGAGGAAGGGAAGGATTCTAGGATAGTTTCTCTTCACTTTTTTATAAGTGAAATTAAAACCAACATTTGACTCATGGAAGATTTTGTCCATCCATAGCACCTCCATAAAAGTCTTCAACTTTTCTTGCTTTGCCAGCAAAAAAAAAAATCAATTCAATTCAGTTTTGCGTCTGTTACAAAACGAGATGTCTCTAGACGCTTTCCCAGACCCAGAGCATGACTCCAGAGGAATCAGCATCAGAAGTTTGCAAAAGGCACATTTGAACTGGACCGATGTCTTCTGGAAACAAATCAGAGGGAGCAGTTAGGTTAATACGTCCTCTCTGGACACCTATCCAATTACAGGCATGACGGTGGGTCAGTCATGCTGTGGATCTTCATTGCAACCAGTGACACTAGGAGCATTTCATTAAGAGAGAGAAGAATAGATCAAATTAAATACCATAGCTTTCTGTAAGCAGACATCACTCTGTTTGTCAAAAGCTAAAAACAAAGAGCGGGATATGTGGCGCCCGATCATGAACCTAATCACAAGGCGTTCTAAAATCCACAAAACATGATCCAAAAATCCTCAGAAAATATCAAAAGCATCATGAAGGCCTAAGAATTTAGCAGAACTTGAAGGTTTTTTAATGAGGAATGGGTAGAAATCCCCCAAAGCAGGAGTAGAAAGCTTCTTAGCTGCTACAGCGTTTAAAAGCCATGCTTCTCGCCGAAGGGGGTGTAACCGAGTACCGGCCCTGCAGGGTGCCCACACATTTCCCCTTTTTCATGTTTCAAATTTGCGAATAATAAACTTGAAATATTAATCGTGATTAAAATATCAGAGAAATATCATCTCTCATCTCAAATCATCATTCATTTTAAGACAGTTGGAAGTCTTATCATCTTTTACTATTTTAACCGTTGAATTTTTGTTCTATAATGTGAAATGTGAGTTTCATGTCAAAATGCCAACAATATTACCCCCAGTAACTTTCAAGATTACTTTCATCCCTCGAGTCAGCCACCTCAAAGTAAAAACCTCATTCAGCTTCTCCCATTGATTCTTTATGGAGCTGCACATGTGACATGCAAATTAAAGGATGTCGCAAACACTATTTATTTACTTTTCTACTGTTGCTGCCTGGAGCTGACTTCAGCCAAATGTTCACTGTCACAGTGTTCTGCCTGTGGCATTTGAATGAATTATTTTTAAACCCTAAGTACAGAACTTTAGCCCCCAAGATTATCTGTGACAATAGACAGATCTCAAAGTGAAGACAGTCTGGATGGATGACTCGCGTTCCTCTTTGATCCTTAAAACCATAATCTGTGTGACACAAAGTTTATGAATTTCTACACAGTAAGAACGACTTATCTTCAGATTTTTCTGTGACATGCCAGCTTTGGTAAATCTTTTAATAGCGCTGTACCATAAAAGGCAACAGTCACTGTCTTCTTTAAATTTTAAAAAGGAGACACTATTTGCCATAATTTATGATAACGAAGAGCTGACAAAGATCAGTCTTGCCAGATACTCTGGCATTTAAAAAAAAACTGCATTTAAATTACTGATAAATATTAAACTTCTTCAATATCACAATATTTCAGCATTTTTGTTTCAGAACTAAAACCTTTTGAAAATGTTAAATGATAAGAAGCTGAAGAATTTGACGACTGAATCCTCCTGTTGCAGTTTGCAGCCAACACTGACTCTAAATGTCATGCGCTGCACTGGTCGAACAGCAGCCACGCAGACTTTATCAATGTCTGGGAGGAGTTTGATTAACACCACTTTTTGATGACCATTTCCTTGAACCAGATAATACGAACAATAATTTACTTTCCTCACCATGAAAATGTCGACTCTCTCCACAGATTCAGGCCTCGCTTGGAGAGAAGCTCAGTAAACATCTTTTTTTCCCTATTGTTTGACAAGTTTAATATAAATGTTACAGCCAAATGTCATTTAATCCACTTTATAGTTTGACCTCAGGGCCACCGCTGCTCCTGGTGGGGTGATGAATGCAAAATGCAGTTGACTTCTGTCCTGAATGAGCAGAGAGCTGTTTTGCATTTGAATTACATTCAAATTGCACTTGACATCTGTTTTTTTTTTTTCTTCAGTTTCTGTTTTCTTGCACTCTTATAAACAAATTGAGACAAGTATTAGACAGTAAATACTCCCCACAGAAAAAAACTCCCCTCAAAGTCTTCAGAGTGAGGTTTATATCCAACATTTCTCCCTCGTTCATGTGTGTTTTTCTCCGTCTTAAGAATTAATCTGCTGCCGACACAGTTTGATACACCTATGATGCCGTGTTAATCAGGCCTTATCAGCTTGAGACCCACCTTTTCCAGCTCATCACTGACCAGCCGGCCATCCTGGTTCACATCCAGGTATTTAAACATGGTATCCACCAGCGCTCGCTTCTCCTCCATGTCTCTCTGCTGGTTCTCTTCTCTGGTCTTCGACACTTTTGGCTGCATATCCAGCAGCATGTTCTTTAGCCTGTTGTACTCTGACATGGTACACGCGCTGCCTGCAAGGGTAAACACAGAGATATGGATTAAAACGACATTTGATTAATCTCAATTGGGGAAGCCTTTGCACTGTGGCTGTAAATGTGTTTAGGTGACGGCTTTCTAGCATGCGGACTGTGAATATTTACAAGTCATTCTTGAATCTACCGGAAAACAAAAATGTAAATATTGTCACCCTCTGAAGCTTAATGACCTGGTTAGTCTGAGACTGAAGCTCACAGTTTAAAACGACACTGCGTGTCTAGTTCGTGATTCTCTGCAAGGTTCTGATGAGAATGTGCAGAGTAAATGAGAGACCACGAATTAATTAGATGAGGCACTTAACGTTTTCCATACACTTAACAATCAAAAAATTATGCAAAACACATTTGTCACACGCTGTGAAGGACAAACAAATTAATTATCGTGGATAGAAAGAAAGCAAATTAGCACCAGAAACAGACTGCATGAAGATGTTTTTCATGTTCTGTCCTAGTGTCCCCGCTCTGGTTTTGTACCACATGTACCACACCTGGTGGGAGCATTGGAGATGCTGATGGGAGGATGAGAGGAGCACAGCATACAACCACGTCAGAAGCATTGAGATCAGACAACAAATATGAAAACAACTAAAATCCTGACATGAATAAATCACTATGTGATATCCCTCCAGATCACTGACGAGCAGGAGACCGCCATCTGAGGCCACATGACAACATATCTCATTGCCAAACATCCTCTGACATCTCAAAAACCATGAGTGAGAACAATATTACTCTTTCTGGCCCAGCATCCATGAATCTATCCAGCCACTGCATGCATATGTTTGCATGCAAAGTGTCTTTTCATGTCAGGAAACACTCCGGTTCATGGGGATTAAGGCCCCGTTTACACGTAGCCGGGTATTTACAAAAACGGAGGCGTTTTCATGCGTTTTGGCCGTCCGTTTACACGGAAACGGAGGTCAAAGTCACCAAAAACGATCATTTCTGAAAACTCCGGCCAAAGTGGAGATTTTCAAAAACTCCGTTTTCCCGTTTGCGTCTAAACAGAGGAAAACGGAGATTTAAGCTTCAGAACGTCACATTATGCACCAGAAACTCACCAGCGTCATGTGTGCGACCTGTGTTTACAATTAGTTTGGCCACCGTCAATATTTTCTTGTATTTTACCTGTTTAATATTCTAAAGTCACACTTAAAAGTAACTCCCCCCCCCCCCCCGTCCAGCCTCCTGCTCATTCAAGCCTGTGAGCGCGTCAGCCAGCAGCATGAAGCCTGAATTATGGTTCCGCGTTAAATCGACGGCGTAGGGTACGCGGCGACGCGCAAGGTACGTGCGCGTCGCCGCGTACCCTACGCCGTAGGCTCTGCGTTAATGTAACGCGGAACCATAAATCAGCCCTTAACTGGAAGTTACACACGTGTCATTTGTTGATGTTTTTCCAGGATTCTGATTGGCTTGCATGACGTTAAGAGCGTTTTCATGCGGGTCCGTGTAAACGAGGATTTTTTTGAAAACGTAGAGGGGAAAATATCCGTTTTTGTAAATACCCGGCTACGTGTAAACGTGGCCTAAGTCTTCATCAACCTAAGAGACTACATACTCTACTTTAATCTCAAGCGCTTGACCTGAGCTGGCTACAGCACAGAGGCCTCAGTGTGCACCCAGATCTCACTGGAGAGATTATATCTTCTGAATAATTGGGGGAAGATATCTGCGTGGGCTGTAATTGCAATAACTATTAGGTAGAAAAGCATTATACATGAAAGGCCAAGTCTTTGAGGAAGAAGAATTTGCAGAGGATCTCTGCTTGATCAACAAAACACATGATACAATCTTTGAAATGTTTAAAAACAATATTCCTCAAAGAAAAATGATAAAGGATTTGGATATTTCTCCTCCTACAGTGCATAATATCATCAAACAAGTATCTCAGGGTGTAACAGATGAGGGTGAGAGCCTACGATTGACACCCACCATCTCCAGCTGCAGAGAGGGCTGCATCATGAACAACCTTCTGTAAAAAGTTGATAGTAACACAAAGAAAAGGGGCCACTACAAAGAAACCACATTCACAAACATCACACAAGACTTTGCAGTGCAAAAGCAGAAAAAAGAGAAATCAGTTGAGGCGGTATTGATTTTGAAAATGTGTATTGCAGTCACACGAATCAGTATTCCAGATCGGTTTTGGAACAAATGGGCCTCGTGTACTCTGGACCAAGAAGAACACCACAAGACCGATTTCTTCTGTAAGTGTAAAGCTGCAAGAACTTTACTGTCCCAACATATTTTAGAGTGTATTGCAGGCCTGAAATGCAAAAAAAGAAAGAAAATCGATGTATATTGACAAATGAAATGAAGTTGATGTGAAAATATATCTTGGGTTCGTATTATTTGAGAAAATATAAGAGTTGATTGTGAGAATCAATGTGTGCACCTCTATTTTTCCATAAAAGTTAAAAGCAGCTCTGCTTGCTAGTTCAAAATAAAGAAAATAATGTTAAATATTTCTCCTCTAGCTGTTTTGAGCTCGTACTAAAGCATGGAGAACTCAGTGGAAGATTACAAACCATCAGGAGATAAAACAGCTTGTTTCAAAGTACAGACAACTATTCTTATGTAATTCTAAAAATAACAATTAGTTAAAATTATAAGATTCATACATATGTGATCCAGGCATGTTTCAAGATGTAAGTTTAAAGGTCCATCTTAATAGAAATTCACATATTTTCTGTATTTTGTTTGTATTAAATAATAGCATGCCTAACTTTTTCAACATTTTACCTCTGTGAAGGTTTTTGTTTAAATTGTGAAATAGTAACAAGAAGACTTGAAAAGAAAAAGAAGCAATGCTAAAATAAAAAAATAATAACACTGTAGTTACTATATATTCAAGTAAAGCTAAATTAATTTACATCTAAATCCCCCTTATATATGTAATTCATCACTTCTATCGCTACTGTTGGGTAGACGCATTGATACCAACATTATTCTGTTGTTTTCTAACCCTTTGAAAAACGTTTTCGGAGGCGGAAGGCTCCAAACATATGGGTGCATCCGGATGCTGATCAGACCTGCTTTGACGTTTAGGTTCAAAGCACTGTACCTCTGAATTCAAAAGAAAAAAAAATCTATCAAATCATTTCTAAAGATGAATAACATTAGTTTTTAAAATTGTACATAAAAATGCATGAGTTCAACTTTTAATGCACAATAAATTATTCCCAAAGAACAGCTGGCTGTAGCACACATCAAACAAAAATGAATTAAATGATTATTGGAGGCTATTTTGAGCTAGGGAATAAAAAGTTTACTGCTCGCCAATACATCATAAAAGATTAAAATGAAATTTAAAGGATGCCAGAGGAATGTTTTTGTGCCATACCTACTTTGATGAATCGCATACAGAAACAACTCATAGTGCATATAAAATTACAAGACTGGAACTTGTGTTTTCAAGGACCTCTAATTTGTAGTACTCAGATCTGGTTATCAAGTGCATCCATCAAGGTGTTTTGCTTAATGGTGGAGGTCAATTCAGAAAAAAGCAAGTCACAAAAAGGAAGTAAATCGGTCCAATAAATCTCAGTTACATTCTATTTATTGTTTTAGAGGACTGCGTGAGGTGAGACAGATACTCCGTCACACTCAATAGATATACAAAGCTAAAACAAACACTTCCTCAACACCGGTAATTAGGGCTGGGCGATATGGACCAAAAGTCATATCTCGATATTTTCTAGCTAAATGGCGATACTCGATATATATCTCGATATTTTTTCTGTGCCATAATTGGGGTTTCCCCCAAAGCATTATAGCATAGCATCTTTGTTAGCTTCATTTTTTTCTGAGGCAAACCCTTAAAAAAACAGTCAGTTTTAATACAAAGCCTCGTGCCAAATGTCACACAGGTACCTTTGTTAACAGAGGTCTGCACAATATCAACATGTATAAAACAAATGAAATAAAAATAAACTGCCTGCATATATAGAATAAAATGCTTCTTGAATAAAATAAAACAAATATCCCTTTCCTGCATAACAATTAAATTAAAATACACTGTAATTAATACAATGTAGACAGTAACAGGCAGACTTTTCCACTGAGGTTGACAGTTGTGCAAATAACAAAACATTTGTGCAAATCTCAAATAAAACATTCAAGTCCATTTGTCACAAAATAAGCTATATCAAAATCATAAAAAAAAAAAAAAAAAAAAAATTTTTTTTTTTTTTTTTTTTTCAAAAATCGATATAAACGATATTGTCTCGTACCATATCGCGTTGGAAAATATATCGATATATATTAAAATCTCGATATATCGCCCAGCCCTACCGGTAATCAAATATTGAGAAATCCCCAGCTCCCTCTTCACCGGTCTGATACCCAAGCTTTGACATGTCAAAAGCAAGCAACTTTGGCAAAGAAGTAATTTTTCAATTTCAAAACAACATAAACACTCATGTTGCAAAAATAGTGGTTTGGCAAATAATTACAGTGATGGCCTAAAGACCATCATGTGAAGGTCATACACCTGGACAGTACAATGAATCATGCTTGCTCTCTTTGTGTTATGTATACAACATGTCCCAATTCAGTTTTCCTTCATTTTGCTGGAGCACAATCTGCAGCTGTGGCAGAGAAAAATCTGTCTGTATTACAGTGCATCCACCCCTGACTCTGCTTTATTATTCCAGAGGGACTAGGACTCTCTTTACTGCCCGTTTGAAATGTTAGCTGCTTAAGTGAGTGATCCGAAGCTGCTCGCACCATGGACGCCCAATGTCCCGGAGACAAAGCTGCTCTGCACTGTTCAAAACATCCTCAAAAGCTCTTATATCATAAATGTCAGGCAGGGAGAAACAAACAGAAAGACAGCGAGCCGGAGAAGAAATGCTGTCATGTGTAAGGGAAAGGACGGTACCAGAAGAAGAAAAGTCATAGTTATTTAAGAAGAAGCGAGATCATGGAAGCCCTGAAAGGAAAGATTTAAAAAAAAAAAAAATGAGAATGCATCTCTGGATGAAAGCCCTACAAGTTCCTTTGTAACATAGGTGAAAATGCAGATAATAAAATCCAAGCAGCAAGTTATGGTACATTAATCATGATAATGATGTACATTTAAAAAATGTTGATTGTTCATGAAAAACATGAAGAAGGTGTGCAGTGGGTTTTTGAGGCTCTATTTTTTTTAAATGAAGCATTTTGTAGAAGTTAGAAGTACGATCTTCAAATCTTTCCTCAACACTTACATTTAAAAGAAGCCTTTTTTGAGCTTTTAATGAGGCCTTGCTTCTGCTTCTTATTTTAAGAAAAGAGAGAGATTATTTGGCCCATAAAGTTCATATGTTTTTGTTTCAAGGCATAATAAAACGTGTTCTTGAGTATGACTAAAACAAACAGAATTAAAGCTGCAAGCAGCGATGAACGGGCCCTCGCACCCTTGTGCACGTTCAGGCGTGCTGCAGTGGAAGCGCTTGTATGACTTGAATGTAGATTCTTCAGGCCTGGACATTTAGCGGATGACACCACCCACGACTCTCTATATCAAACCATTCAAAAGTTATGGCAGAAAGTAGGAACTATCAGATATAGACCAATCAGAAGAAGGGGCGGGGCTAATTTGCACCAATTAAGGAGAAGGAGTCAAAACCGAGTCAGATGACACCACCCACGACTCTGTATGTCATACCATTCAAAAGTTATGGCAGAAAATAGGATCTATCAAATATCGACCAATCAGAAGAAGGGGCGGGGCTAATTCATGCCAATGAAGGTAAAGTACTCAATACCGAGTCAGATGACACCACCTACGACTCTTTATGTCAAACCATTCAAAAGTTATAGCAGAAAAAAGGGAGTATCAAATATTGACCAATCAGAAGAAGGGGGCGGGGCTAATTTGGACTCAAAACCGAGTCAGATGACACCACCCACATGTCTTTATCACAACCTGTTCAAAAGTTATACCAGAGAATAGGGAATATCAAATATGGACCAATCAGATGAAGGGGGGGCGCACTTTTTGGCGTCAAGCGTCGCCACAGTAACGCTTTTGACTGAGAAAGGTAATGCCCGTCGTCGCAGGATCGAGACTCACATTTTGATGTATAACACACCTGGGTGCACGTTACAGTTCGGGCGAAGAAGCGGCCGAAGAAATGGCATAAATTGCGGCAAAATTACACGATTAATTCAAAATGGCCGACTTCCTGTTCGGTTTCGGCCATGACGCCAAGAGACTTTTCTTTAAGTTGCGACATGATACAGGTCTGTACTGATTTTCGTGCATGTACGTCAAACCGTATTGTGGGGCTTGAGGCACGAAGTTTTCTAGGGGCCGCTGTTGAGCCATTAGGCCACACCCATTAATGCAAACCATTTGATATCAAATTGTTCGCCAGGCCTGGTTTGCGATCAAAATTTGGTGATTTTTGGGCACGTTTAGGGGGGCAAAAAGGCCCTCATTTCGTCGGAAAAAGAAAAAGAAAAACGAGAACGAGAACCATTCCTACAGATACAATAGGGCCTTCGCACTGTAGTGCTTGGGCCCTAATAAAAAGAAACCCTCCCTTCAATGCCCTACAGCATGTAAACCTGCTCCATGTTAAATTTATGCCTGCCTGACCTCCTCTGGCTGAGATGATGGGATTATTTACTGCCACACAGCCTGTGTGCTGCTCAGATGCAATAGTGATGGACCTCCCTTCCAGATAATTATGGATATGATAGACACTCTTTACTCCTGAGGGCAACAAGGTCCGAGAGAGCGGAGCCAATCTTGGAAGGGTGACACAAGTCTCATGAGAGCCTCATACGGCATAAGCGAAGTTGGCAGCTGTTGAAATCGCCTTCTCCTGGGCTTTATCATTCATCCAGCATTTCTTCTGTGGCCATTGTGTTATAAAATACTCACCTTTTTCTCTATCTTTTAACCCTGATCTTAGTGCATCTTCTAAATGATAAACTTCTCGGGAAAAAAAAAAAACTTTTTGCATCCTGGCTGCTTTTTCTTTTTCTTTTTTGAAAGCACACCGGATGCCTCCGAAGTGCTTTTCATAAGAAGGTTTGCTCTGCATGGCTAGCTAGTTGGAGACCGTGGGGATGAAATAAAACTCCCTGAAACCCAACTGTCCTGACAGCAAGATCCAAGATATGAAGGAAGTTGCTTGAGGTAAGGAACTCTGGGTTTTTAAAGCCTTGAATAACCTTGAAATTGACCTAGTTTGCAGTATGGACAGAGAAAATTGACCAGGAGCTACAAATAGGTTTCCAAGAATCTGCTATTTTATTGATTTATTGTGCGGTTAGTCAGTCATTTTATAAATGAGACCCCTAAGAAAAACAATCAAATCATTACAGTCAGACAGCTGGGTCCAGGTCCAGCAGAGGGGAGTACTGTAGCTGCTGGTGGTCGTCAGACTACAGTAGTAGTACTGGCTGAAAACAGGAGCATTATGGAATGCCAAATCACCTAATTCAACTTCTGAAGCTGATAGTTGATGCGGTATGTCTGGGTACCCGATAGCTTTCAGATTCAGAATCAATACCTCAGGGATAATTTTGAGGTATGCAGAGCACATCAATGCAAGTGTCAAAAAAATGCAGAAGCATTTAGTCTAACAAATTAATTTTGCATGTTGCAGGCAGAATTCTGCTCTGGAAAGTGCTTACCAAATAAAGAAAAGTGAGACAAAATGCTAAACAGATGCTGTCTGAGCATCATCCATGGATGCTGAAAAGCAGGAGTGTGGGGAGCTGAAGGGAAGTTTCTTGTGAGCTGGGTCAACATCAGCAGTAGCGTGATAGAGAGGCAGTTACAAATATTAGAAAGTATCACTTTATTGTCACTGTAGCTTGTACGACAAAATTAAGTGTAAACTCACAGAACGCAAGATCAATTAAAGCTGCAAGCAGCGATGAACAGGCCCTCGCACCCTTGTTTACGTTCAGGCGTGCTGCAGTGGAAGCGCTTGTATGACTTGCATGTAGATGTCTTAAGGCCTGGACATTTAGCGGATGACACCAGCCACAACTCTCTATATCAAACCATTTAAAAGTTATGGCAGAAAGTAGGATCTATCAAATATCGACCAATCAGAAGAAGGGGCGGGGCTAATTTGCATCAATTATGTTCAAGGACTCAAAACCGAGTCCGATGACACCACCCACAAGTCTTTATGTAAAACCATTCAAAACTTATGGCAGAAAGTAGGAACTATCAAATATGGACCAATCAGATGAAGGGGGGGCGCGCTTTTCGGCGTCTATCGTCGCCACGGTAACGCTTTTGACTGAGAAAAGTAATGCGCATCGTCGCAGGATCGAGACGCACATTTTGATTCAATTCAATTCAATTTTATTTGTATATCGTCTAATACAACAAAAATTGTCTCTAGGCGCTTTCCAGAGACCCAGAACATGACCCTCGAGCAATTATTACATAAACAATGGCAGGTAAAAACTCCCCTAGTGGGAGAAAAGCCTTAAGCCAAACAGTGGCAAGGAAAAACTCCCCTGTAGGAGGGAAGAAACCTTGAGCAGGACCAGGTTTCTCACAGTTGCCCTGGAAGCCATCGCAACACCATCTAATCCCTTCCTAAAATGCTCTGGACCAAGAATGATAACCTCTGTTTTATCTGAATTTAATTTAAATAGAGCAGCGTATCATCAGCATAGCAATGAAAGTGTATGCTGTGATTCTGGATTATACTTCCCAATGGCTGCATGTATAAACTGAACAAGATTGGCCCTAGCACTGAACCCTACGGAACACCATAACAGACCCTCGACTGTTCTGAGGAAACCTCATGTACGTGAACAAACTGGAATCTGCCAGATAGATATGATTTAAACCAACGTAGAGCTGTCCCTTTAATCCCAACAACATGCTCTAACCTGTGCAGTAAGATGCCATGATCTACAGTGTCAAAAGCAGCACTGAGGTCCAGTAGAACCAGTATGGAAACTAATCCCTTATCTGAGGCCATAAGAAGGTCATTTGTGACTCGAACCAGTGCTGTCTCTGTGCTAAGATGCATTCTGAACGGATCATTTCTATACAAATAGTCACATAACTGGCTTGAAACTACCTTTTCCAGAATTTTAGATACAAATGGAAGGTTGGAAATTGGTCTATAATTAGCTAAGATGTCTGGGTCAAGAGAAGGTTTTTTAAGTAAAGGTTTAATTACTGCAACTTTGAAAATCTGTGGTACATATCCTACGTTTAGGGATAAATTGATCTGGTCCAGTATTGTTGTACCAATAAGAGAAAAAACATTTTTGAATAGTCGAGTCGGGATGGGGTCTAACATACATGTGGTTGATTTAGCTCTATTGACGAGTGAGGTCAGCTCAGGGAGGTCTATAGCATCGAAACAGTCTAGAGTCAAGTCAGAGCCTAAGGAAGTCGCTAAAGCTGAAGAAACGCCCACAACCGGCTTCTTCTCTAATTCTCATGATTTTACTGTTAAAGAACCTCATAAAGTCTTCACTACTGAGAGCTGCTTGAATGCACGGCTCCACAGAGTTGTGACTCTTTGTCAGCCTGGCTACAGTGATGAACAGAAAACGTGGGCTATTTTTGTTATTCTCTATCAACGATGAACAATAAGCTGTTCTGGCTTTGCGAATTGCTTTTTTATATACTATTAGAATATATTTCCATTCACGATAGGCGTCTACAGACTTCCAAGAGTACCACTACCTTTCCATTTTACACACATTTTGTTTCAACATGCGGATATCTGAATTATACCAGGGAGTTAAGCTCCTATGGTTAGAAACCCTCCTTTTAAAAGGAGCAACTTCATCTAAAGCTGAATGCAACAAATAAGCAGTGTTAATAGCAAGGAAATGAACATCTGCAGAGGTAGAACCCAGGTCACTGGCCTCTACTACTTCACTATTTTCCACTGTCGTAAGATGAACAATGGCCTCCCTAAATTTAGCAATAGCTTCATCAGACAAACATCTGCTAAAATAATACCTCCTATTTTGCACTTCAACATCGACAATATTAAATTCAAACGTTATTAAATAATAGTCGGATAAAAGGGAGTTTACAGGTGACACCAACAGACCATCAGTTTCAACACCGTAGGTGAGAACGAGATCGAGGGTATGATTAAAACAGTGCGTCGTTTTGTCCACTTTTTGTGAGATACCCATCGATTCTCGAAGAGAATTGAAAGCTAATTTAAGATTATCGCTTTCAACATCGATATGAATATTAAAGTCACCCACTATGATGAATTTATCTGTACTGATCAATAATCCAGATAGGAAATCTGAAAATTCAGACAGAAACTCTAGATAAGCACCAGCAGGGGGCCGGTACACTACCCACTAACAAATCTGGCTTCTCTGATTTCCAGCTCGGGAATTTCAGACTAAGCGTGAGGCTTTCAAATGTATTGTGTGTATTGTGTATTTTGATGTATAACACACCTGGGTGCACGTTACAGTTCGGGCGAAGAAGCGGCCGAAGAAATTGCATAAATTGCGGCAAAATTACACGATTAATTCAAAATGGCCGACTTCCTGTTTGGTTTCGGGCATGGCGCCAAGAGACTTTTCCTTAAGTTGCAACATGATACAGGTGTGTACCGATTTTCGTGCATGTACGTCAAACCGTATTGTGGGGCTTGAGGCACAAAGTTTTCTAGGGGGCGCTGTTGAGCCATTACGCCACGCCCATTAATGCAAACCATTTAATATCAAATTTTTTGCCAGCCCAGGCTTGCGTGCAAAATTTGGTGACTTTTGGGGCACGTTAAGGTGGGCAAAAAGGCCCTAATTTCGTCAGAAAAAGAAAAAGAAAAAAAAATTCCTACAGATACAATAGGGCCTTCGCACTGTAAGTGCTCGGGCCCTAATAAAACTGATCATCTATAACAGTACTCTTGAAAGCTGAGCTTAAAGAAAAAGAGCTGTCAAATTATGAAGATGTCACTGACATCACTTGAGGAGTCCACTGATAGGAACAGCTCACCAATGAGTGACAATCATGGTTTCAGTGATGGATGACATGAAATCTTTGCTCTCTGCAGTAATATCCTATATGGACTTGCTACTGATAGCCTGGGCGGTACTGTCATATCAGACCAGTTCAAAGTGATGATTTACAGTTCAAATTGAGCCCACATTTACCACTTAACATACAACCTTCACTGATTTAAAGAGATGCCCCTAGACTTCCTGAGAACAGACAAGCTGTCGGCCAGTTTCCCGCACCATCCATTCAGCAGAGTGGATCGGTGTGTCCTTGGGAAGCCTTATCAGAGCCTGTGCAGCTTGTCGGTGATGAAATGAGAAACCTTTTGCACCACCAAAGGTACTGGTACATTCGTGGAGGAGAAATAGAACACTGGCATTCAACACCTGCCTACATGTCCATCTACAAGCCTGTCATTTTTAAACCCCCTTCTCAAATTGCACATCAGGTCTATACATATCAGCCCTCCATACCCCCCCCCCCCCCCCCCCCCCCCCCCCCCGTCTTGTGATCAAACTCCATGTCATAAGAAGTCCTGCTTGACTGAAGTAAAGTATGACTTACATAGACTTGCCAAATGCATCGATTTCAACGCCTTTCGTGGTTTTAGAAACCATTTCCTTCAAGGATAAAGTCCCCATTGCAAATTCTACAATCATTGTTACTTTTTATCCTGCTTCAAGCATGGCCCATCCCGAGATTGTTTTGTGTTTTTGTGGCATTAATAAGGTGTCCGACAGACAATGTGCTGCTCCTTTACTGGCAGTTTTGCACTTTGTATGGACTGTACGTGCCAAAAATCTGTCCCAGCCACTTGTCCTCTAGACATTAGATGTTTTGCCCCTTTCAATGCGTTGTCTTCAAAATACACAACTCAATCATTCCTGATCAGCAAATATACCATTTTCACCATAGTTTATATCAGAAATGTTAAAATTCTTTTAATTTCAGCATTTGCATGATATTGGTCCTAAGGGACATCCGGTTAACTCTAGATTACAAAGGACTGTAAAATCATAGCCATTATCAAGGAAAAAAAAAAAATAAATATGCAGACTGCAGCTGCATCGTAGCAGCTCTGCAGGAGAGAGGTTGGCAGTGTGGATAAACATGCAGCCCTGAGTTTAGCAGGTCAGCAATTTACATGTAACACGCATACCGTGCAGTTTGTGCAGACCATGTAGTTTTTACTGTACTAGGGAAATTAGTGTTTTGTATAAATCAGAAACTACATTGTCTAGTTGTGTGGGTGAAGGTGTGATCACTGAACAAAGGTAGCTATGGCAAAGGTTTCAACATCTTTGTTTTTATGTTAATATACAGCTGCTGATGCATCACTGCATCATGGTTATTTAGTAACATTGTAATGAAATTGTGAAGAAAATTAAACTGAAGAACTGAAGAACATAACATGAAGAGCAACAACAGCACAATGATCTGATCCTTAATGGCACGGACTGATTATAAACACACCAGCAACTTAAGCCCTAGTGAAGCAGGCTTAGCCAAAGAAAATAATTACAAAGCCCCTGGTCCTTCTAATAGATTAAGACTGAGAACCAGCTCTGCCGTTGATTACATTTTTAGCAGCCTTCCTCCTCTCTCCCTTACACCTGCAGTGTAAGTTACAGTAATCTTCAGGCCTTTCATTGCTCTTACTGAGCCCTGCAAGCTGCTGCCTGATGATCCCATGAGTATACACATTTTAAATTGCCTGAATGATGGGACCGCAGGAAAAGGCTGCCTCTGGCTGAATGTGCCCCACTGACAACAGAGAGCCCCGGATAACTTATCACATTACACCTTCCAAAAACGCAATGACCTTGTGAAGACTTTTAGAGGATCCAGACAAAAGAAAGAGAGTGAAAAAGAGGATGATAGAATCTTGCTGAACAAACACACACTTCACTATTCTTATCAATTATTATTATTAGGGCCCGAGCACTGAAAGTGCGAGGACCCTATTGTATCTGTGATGTTTATTATTAGGGCCCGAGCACTGAAAGTGCGAGGACCCTATTGTATCTGTGATGTTTATTATTATTATTATTATTATTATTAGGGCCCGAGCACTGAAAGTGCGAGGACCCTATTGTATCTGTGATGTTTATTATTATTATTATTATTATTATTATTATTATTATTATTATTATTATTCTCGCCGTAAATAAATTGCCTTTTTGGAGGCCTTAAAATGCTCCAAAACTCACCAAATTTTGCACACGCTTCCAGAGTCGTGTAAAATTACGTATTTTATGGGCGACAGGCATGGGTCCACAAGAATGGGCTCTATAGCGCCACCTATTTTATGTTTTTGAAGAGCCCCATAATATGGTTTGACTTACAGCAATGTCCTTTATGTGTCTATTATATCAGACAAAGCCCTACAAAAAAGTCTCTTGGACCCATGCTCTAAGTTACACAGGAAGTCCGTCATTTTGAACAGAAAATGTCATTTTTCATGAATTATGGTCATTTCCAGGCCTCGTACTTTAACGAACTCCTCCTAGAGATTTTATCAGATTGGTTCACAACTTGGTTTGTACAATCTAGACACATGGCCGACGCTAAATTGCGAAGCTTTTAAGTTTCTGCCAGAGGGCTTGACCGTAGTGATCCACCGAAGTTTGAGGTCATTTTTAAGCCTCGCCATCAAACATCAATTGGCTGTAATTCAGCAATACATGATTTGATGTTGTTGAAAACGTATGTGCATGATTGTAGACTGAGCCTGAAGACATCTATGGTTGAATATTCAGGATCGGTTGTAGCGCCACCTGTTGGCACCAGGAATTGTCATGTCTTGTAGTATGCATCTGTGCTCCAAGCGAGATGAGTGTATTGATCTCAAAGTTGGTCAGATAATAGGTAAGACATTGACGATGACTGACAGAGAAAACTGTAAGTTCTTATCAAAGGGCGTCGCTGTCAGAGGTTGTCAAATTTCGGTGTCTCGCCATGAACATAAAAGTTGTTTTAACTTTCAAATATTTGGTCCAAATTGACCCAAAATCCGTACATTTAATCAGGCTTCCATTCTGAACAAGTGGATATGACAATCTTGGATGAACTCACTCACTTTTTTCAAAATATGAACTAATCTCCAAATAAATTATAATTTTGTCATGCAATGTCCAGTCAACTTCCAACTTTGCAAATATGTTATTTATTGTGATATAAAAACAATGTCGATTTGAGCAGTTTAGATCAAACAGGCGATTTGTAATGATTTTTTCTGGTTTGAATTGAAAACTGAGTTTTCATCCCTGTGAGAAGTGCAGCTCTCACACTGGTGAGGGAGGCGGGGCTGAGTTTTCCCTGCAGCGTTTTTTCTAAGTTAGAGAGTCGGGCCAGGCCAATCAGAGGCCACTTAGGCCAGCAGCTTGTGAGTAGGGCAAGATGATTGGTTTGTTCCGATTAACACCCGCCCCAACAGCCCGTATCAACCAGCGTGGAGGAAGGTGTGTGCGTCTGTGCGTGTGTGTATGTGTTTAGCAGAGAGGAGACGCGCTCGACATGAAGCTGAGCTCGTTCCAAAGATAAAGTAAGTTAACTTGAAATTAAAATAAGGATTTAGATTTTAAAGTGACTGATTTACAAGACACTTCATTATAATTATTATTTACTGATTTTGAAAGTTATTCTTGCAACAAATGGGATATATAATCAGTAGGACTACTCGAGTTGAGGGGGGGTGAGGGGGGATGGCCTCCCCCCTGAAATAAAAACGGTCCAAATCATCCCCCCAGTAAAACTGTCATCCCCTCTTTCCATCCCTTATGTCATTTCATCAATGAATGTGGTTTTACTGCTATTTCAACAGTCCGGACGCCGTCCTCCGCGGACCCAGGCACTTCTATTTTAACCAGCGCAGCGTTACTTTATGGCATTTGTTCAGCAGACCTTACAGACCAATTGCATACGAGTTAAGCCATCCCACGTGATGCTGCTCAGCCAATCAGATCTGTGTAAACAGCGTGACTGGGTCAATGACGTGACGCCTATATTTTCTGAAAAAAACTTTTTTTTTTCGATTCAAAAAAGGTTTAAATGGATATAAAAATATCATATATATGAACTACCTGTCCCACATATGGACTCACTTGAATTTTACAAAATATACTAGTTACTTGGGATTTTGTTTTAAGCGTCAAAATGTCATGTGGTGCGACCGTCCGACCAGGACTCTGGTTTTGAAAACTTTTTTTGAGATCACTAATGTATTTAAATCAATCTTCTGCTCAATCTGGCATGGCATCTGGCGCGACCATTAAAAAAACAACCATTTTTGTAAAATACTGAAAACTTGTACAAAAAAAAGATGTCAAGATGTTAAGGAAATTAATTTATTTTAATATGAATCATGGTTGTACCACATTACCCTTTTTAAGGCTAGTGCCAATTCATCTTGACAAAAAACTCAATTAGAACTTTTTTATATGAATTTATGTGTACACAATATTCTTAATGTTTGAACTACTGCAATAGATTTTTTATTTATTTATTATGATGTATTATGATGTTCTGGACCTCCGCTTAAGTACATTTTCTCTGACTGGACCTAAAGTTTTAGTTGAATACCCCTGATTTAGAGTCATCACCAGAAAAATAACACCAGAAAAATAACTTATTTGACAATTTTCACCTGTTTCAAGTAAATTTTAACTTGAAATAAGTAAAAAAAAATCTGCCAGTGGGACAAGATTTATCTTCTCATTATTAGCAAAAAAAATGTTGTGGGATAATACCAGATTCAAGTGACAAAGAAAAAGTACACATTAAAGGAACAATAATTGATCAATAATTGATCAACTTTTTTGATCAGATAGGCTGTAATATCATCATGGCCAGCAGAAGAAGTTTTAAGGTTCTTAATATCAAGTACCTCCAAAGGCTTTATTGGTTCAAAATGATTTAAAGAGGGATAACCTTGATTTATAGAGCTTGTTTTTCCTTATAGCGAATTTCCTAAGTTCTATATGGTTTGTTAAGGTTTTCAGAGCTTCTTTTATCTTTATAAATAAGATAAAGGTTGTGTTTAGAATTGCACTGTGTGGCACAAAGCTTTCATCCATCCAGTGTGCTGTTAAACTTAAAAGTAAAAACGTTTTACTACCTCCTCGAAACACTGACTTTGCAAGTATTGCAAGTTGCAGTCGCATGTGCTGGCTGAGGTAATGTGACAAAATTCTATATCGCAGATCCTTTAGCTCGCTCCATTTTGAAAAGTGTAGACTTCCGCACGGCGTGCTGACATTACGTGACTAGCGTGTGACAACACTCACAGAGCACACATAGAATTAGAATTGAATAGATCTGCTCCTATGGATTGGCCCATTGTTACCGATACCCGATCTAGAGTTGTTTTTAATATCGATCCCGAAACAAAAATACAAATATCGGATCGGTGCATCCCTAATAGTGATGTTTATTTTTCCATATGAAATTAAAATGTATTCTATTCATTTCTTTTATAATCTTTGGTGGGATTACAAGAGAGTATGCTGGATAGATTAACCTGGATAATGATTCAATTTTGGTTAACAATTTTTTTCAGAGGTTTTCAGAGCTTCCTTTATCTTCCTTTATCGGTACACACCTGTATCATGTAACAACTTAAAGAAAAGTCTCTTGGCGCCATGGCCGAAACCCAACAGGAAGTCGGCCATTTTGAACATTTTGAATTAATCGTGTAATTTTGGCGCAATTTATGCCATTTCTTCGGTCATTAATGCGGCCCGAACCGTAACGTGCACCCAGGTGTGTTATACATCAAAACGTGCGTCTCCATCCTCCGACACCACGCATTACTTTTCTCTTTCAAAAGTGTTACCGTGGCGACGCTAGACGGCAAAAAGCGCGCCCACCCTTCATCTGATTGGTTCAGACAGAAAAAACTTTGCGCCTCAAGCCCCATAATACGGTTTGACGTACATGAACGAAAATCGGTACACACCTGTATCATGTCGCAACTTAAAGAAAAGCCAGGCCTGTCGATACATTTGATATTTCATGGTTTGCATTAATGGGCGTTGCCTAACGGCTCAACAGCGCCCACTAGAATACTTTTCTCTGCCATAACTTTTGAAAGGTTTGACATAAAGAGTCGTGGGTGGTGTCATGGGACTAGGTATTGAGTCCTTGACCATAATTGGCGAAAATGAGCCCCGCCCCTTCTTCTGATTGGTTGTCCCTATTTCCTGCTATAACATTTGAATGTTTTGACATAGAGAGTCGTGGGTGGTGTCATGGGATTCTGTAATGAGTCCTTGAGCTTCTTTGACCTTAATTAGCCCTGCCCTTTCTTCTGATTGATTGTCCCGATTTTCTGCTATAACTTTTAAATGGTTTGACATAGAGAGTCGTGGGTGGTGTCATGGGATTCTGTAATGAGTCCTTGACCTTCATTGGCCTCAATTAGCCCCGCCCCTTCTTCTGATTGGTTGTCCCTTTTTTCTGCTATAACTTTTGTATGGTTTGACATAGGAAGTCGTGGGTGGTGTCATTTCTGATACTTATGGGGGGCGGTGGCCGTGAGTGCGAGGGCCCGTTCATCGCTGCTTGCAGCTTTAATTATTATTATTATTATTCTCGCCGTAAATAAATTGCCTTTTTGGAGGCCTTAAAATGCTCAAAAACTCACCAAATTTTGCACACGCTTCCAGAGTCGCGTAAAATTACGTATTTTATGGGCGACAGGCATGGGTCCACAAGAATGGGCTCTATAGCGCCACCTATTTTATGTTTTTCGACGAGCCCCATAATATGGTTTGACTTACAGCAATGACCTTTATGTGTCTATTATATCAGACAAAGCCCTACAAAAAAGTCTCTTGGACCCATGGTCTAAGTTACACAGGAAATCCGGCATTTTGAATAGAAAATGTCATTTTTGATGAATTCTGATCATTTCTAGGCCTCGTACTTTAACGAACTCCTCCTAGAGATTTTATCAGATTGGCTCACAACTTGGTTTGTACAATCTAGACACATGGCCGACGCTAAATTGCGAAGCTTTTAAGTTTTTAGCAGAGGGCTTGACCGTAGTGATTCGGCGAAGTTTGAGGTCATTTTTAAGCCTCGCCATCAAACATCAATTGGCTGTAATTCAGCAATACATGATTTGATGTGGTTGAAAACGTATGTGCATGATTTTAGGCTGAGCCTGAAGACATCTATGATGGAATATTCAGGATCGGTTGTAGCGCCACCTGTTGGCACCAGGAATTGTCATGTCTTCTAGTATGCATCTGTGCTCCAAGCGAGATGAGATTAATGATCTCAAAGTTGGTCAGATAATAGGTAAGACATTGACGATGACTGACAGAGAAAACTGTACGTTCTTATCGAAGGGCGTGGCCGTTAGAGGTGGTCAAATTTCTGTGTCTCGCCATGAACATAAAAGTTGTTGTAACTTAAACATACTTGGTCCAAATTGACCCAAAATCAATACATGTAATCAGGCTTCCATTCTGAACAAGTGGATATGACAATCTTGGATTGAAATCCATAGCGCCACCTTTTGGTCAGGTATACATTTTTCATCAAATTATGTGCTGTCATTGCTGTTTCATTCATCCAATCACAATGAAATCGACACATATTATTGTCATAAGCGTCCTTATTAACTGTGTTGAGTATCGTGGTCATAACTTGAAGGGAACTGCCATTTTACGTCACTCTGAATTTTTTGGTAAAATAATAATTTAAAATCATAGGCTTGGTCTTAAGACAATAAAATGTCAGATTTAGATACATTTCGACATGACTAAAAAATCATACGCTGGTACATATCGCTTTTGAAGAACTTTGTAACTCTCTTTTTCCAAAAATGTATTCATATACAATTAAATCATATTTTTGTCATGCCATGTCCAATTAACTTCGTAAACTTCGTAAAAATATTGTTTACTGTGATGTGAAAATATATTTTTGGCATTAAGGTGCGTAAAACGCACGATTGGTAATGAATATTTATTTAAATCCATTGGATTTAAAGCAAGCTGGCTCTGTGTGCCGGCCAGCTCCTGCAGCGGAGCGGAGGCCGAGGGGGAGGGAGGAGGGGGGGGGGAGCGGGGGGACGTTGCGTGCGCACCGTATTGACGTTCCTCACACGACATGAATCCTCCAGTGTTTTCACACGAGTCCCAACCTAATCTGTAAGTATTTTTTTATTGTGTGCATAATTGTAGAGTCGTCTTAAGACATCTATGGTGAAATATTCCTGTGGAATAGTTTTCACCGATGTATTTCGGCGGCGCATGTCTGTAATGCAGCTCGATTTTTTTCATGTCTTCTACCGAGACAGAGACCACTTAAATAAAACCACACTGATTTTGAGTCAAACCCGTCTTTTTACATTCAAGTTTTATACAGAAAATAATTACAGTGCATGTATTACACCTTATTTCACAGCAGCTTTGCAATTTTATTATATTATTATCGGCCCTCAGCCGAGATCTGGTCGGGACCGCGCCGCGCCGCGGAGGAGGTGCATTCAGGGACCGGTCGGAATTCTAAAAAGCCGATTATCCTCCTGGTGCGTTCAGGGACAACTGGAATTTACTGTATTTGGCGAGAATTTACCGTTGCTTCATTTGCTTAAAAATTATTTAAAGGTGACCTATTATGGCATTTAATGTATATTTTAAACAGGCATTGAATGTCTTAAAAACAAGCTTTTGAAGGTTTTTTCTACATAAATGAGAAATTCAGCCTCTGGGCCATGTCTTTATTTTTACCGTTTCTAACCTTCTCTATGAGGGATTCTGAGGGGAGGGGGGGCTATGTTAATGAGGCTCTGTGCTGATTGGCTGCCTGAATGACGTGTAGCAGGGGAGCTTTAAGCCTGAATCACAATTGTGGGTCAATGATGTATAAGGCCTTTGAGAGGCCTATTTTTAAAATACTTAAAATAAAGATGTATTTGGCCATTTTCCAAACATTTGGAATGTAGTGTGCATATATGTGAAAACTTAAAACAAAGGTATTTTAGTGTTTTTAAACCTACATTAATAGGGCAACGACCTTAAAAAAGTAATTGGGGGCGACCGTTATTTATCTCAAAATTAATAGATTTCCTTAACAAAATGTATATTTTAATAAGTATCAGTAATTAAATTAACTTTTCAAGAAAGATAGACTCATGTGTCCTTTCATTTTTGAAAACCATTTTGAAATACATTTTATCTATAATGGAAGTGTCACCCTCATAAAGCCATTTATGCATACTATACCAATGATTTATATTTGAACCAAAACTCATAGACATTAAATTTTGAATTTGCGGATTTCCTAAGTTCTATAGTAAACCATGGTTTGTTAAGGTTTTCAGAGCTTCCTTTATCGGTACACACCTGTATCATAGCACAACTTAAAGAAAAGTCTCCTGGCGCCATGGCCGAAACCCAACAGGAAGTCGGCCAGTTTGAATTAATCATGTAATATTGGCGCAATTTATGCCAGTCCTTCAGCCGCTTCTTCGCCAGAACCGTAACGTGCACCCAGGTGTGTTATACATGAAAATGTGCGTCTCCATCCTGCAATAACGTGCATAACTTTTCTCAGTCAAAAGCGTTACCGTGGCGATGATAGACGCCAAAAAGCGCGCCCCCAATTCATCTGATTGGTCCATACAGATAAAACTTTGTGCCTCAAGCCCCACAATACGGTTTGACGTACATGCACAAAAATCGGTACACACCTGTATCATGTCGCAACTTAAAGGAAAGTCTCTTGGCGCCATGGCCGAAACCGAACAGGAAGTCAGCCATTTTGAACATTTTGAATTAATCGTGTAATTTTGGCGCAATTTATGCCCTTTCTTCGGTCATTAATTCAGCCCGAACCGTAACGTGCACCCAGGTGTGTTATACATCAAAACGTGCGTCTCCATCCTCCGACACCACGCATTACTTTTCTCTTTCAAAAGCGTTACCGTGGCGACGCTAGACAGCAAAAAGCGCGCCCACCCTTCATCTGATTGGTTCAGACAGAAAAAACTTTGCGCCTCAAGCCCCATAATACGGTTTGACGTACATGAACGAAAATCGTTACACACCTGTATCATGTCGCAACTTAAAGAAAAGCCAGGCCTGTCGATACATTTGATATTTCATGGTTTGCATTAATGGGCGTGGCCTAACGGCTCAACAGCGCCCCCTAGAATACCTTTCTCTCCCATAACTTTTGAAAGGTTTGACATAAAGAGTCGTGGGTGGTGTCATCGGACTCGGTATTGAGTCCTTGACCATAATTGGCGAAAATTAGCCCCGCCCCTTCTTCTGATTGGTTGTCCCTATTTCCTGCTATAACATTTGAATGTTTTGACATAAAGAGTCGTGGGTGGTGTCATGGGATTCTGTAATGAGTCCTTGAGCTTCATTGGCCTGAATTAGCCCCGCCCCTTCTTCTGATTGGTTGTCCCTTTTTTCTGCTATAACTTTTGAATGGTTTGACATAGGAAGTCGTGGGTGGTGTCATTTCTGATATGCTTATGGTGGGCGGTGGCCGTGAGTGCGAGGGCCCGTTCATCGCTGCTTGCAGCTTTAATTATTATTATTATTATTATTATTATTCTCGCCGTAAATAAATTGCCTTTTTGGAGGCCTTAAAATGCTCAAAAACTCACCAAATTTTGCACACGCTTCCAGAGTCGCGTAAAATTACGTATTTTTTGGGCGACAGGCATGGGTCCACAAGAATGGGCTCTATAGCGCCACCTATTTTATGTTTTTTGACGAGCCCCACAATATGGTTTGACTTACAGCAATGACCTTTATGTGTGTATTATATTAGACAAAGAGCTACAAAAAAGTCTTTTGGACCCATGGTCTAAGTTACACAGGAAGTCCGTCATTTTGAACAGAAAATGTCATTTTTCATGAATTCTGATCATTTCTAGGCCTCGTACTTTAACGAACTCCTCCTAGAGATTTTATCGAATTGGCTCACAACTTGGTTTGTACAATCTAGACACATGGCCGACGCTAAATTGCGAAGCTTTTAAGTTTTCACCAGAGGGCTTGACCGTAGTCATTCGGCGAAGTTTGAGGTCATTTTTAAGCCTCGCCATGAAACATCAATTGGCTGTAATTCAGCAATACATTATTTTATGTGGCCGAAAACGTATGTGCATGATTGTAGGCTGAGCCTGAAGACATCTTTGGTGGAATATTCAGGATCGGTTGTAGCGCCACCTGTTGGCACCAGGAATTGTCATGTCTTCTAGTATGCATCTGTGCTCCAAGCGAGATGAGATTAATGATCTCAAAGTTGGTCAGATAATAGGTAAGACATTGACGATGACTGACAGAGAAAACTGTACGTTCTTATCGAAGGGCGTGGCCGTTAGAGGTAGTAAAATTTCGGTGTTTTGCCATGGACATAAAAGTTGTTGTAACTTAAACATAATTGGTCAGAATTAACCCAAAATCAATACATGTAATCAGGCTTCCATTCTGAACAAGTGGATATGACAATCTTGGATGAACTCCATAGCGCCACCTTTTGGTCAGGTATACATTTTTCATCAAATTATGTGCTGTCATTGCTGTTTCATTCACCCAATCACAATGAAATCGACACATATTATTGTCATAAACATCCTTATTAACTGTGTTGAGTATCGTGGTCATAACTTGAAGGGAACTGCCATTTTACGTCACTCTGAATTTTTTGGTAAAATAATAATTTAAAATCATAGGCTTGGTCTTAAGACAATAAAATGGCAGTTTCAGATAGCTTACAACAGGATTAAAAAATCATACGCTGGTACGTATCGCTTTTGAAGAACTTTGTAACTCTCTTTTTCCAAAAATGTATTCATATACAATTAAATCATATCTTTGTCATGCCATGTCCAATTAACTTCGTAAACTTCGTAAAAATATTGTTTACTGTGATGTGAAAATATATTTTGTGCGTACAACGCGGGATTTTTAATCAATATTTATTTAAATCCATTGGATTTAAAAGCAAACTGGCTCTGTGTGCCGGCCAGCTGCTGCAGCGGAGCGGAGGCCGAGGGAGGAGGGGGGGAGCGGGGGGACCGGGGGGACGTTGTTGCGTGCTCAGCGTGGTGACGTCACTCACACGACATGAATCCTCGTGTTTTCACGAGCCCGACTCCATGGTCCCGAATCTGTAAGTATTTTTTGTTGTGTGCATAATTGTAGAGTAGTCTTAAGACATCTATGGTGTAATAATCCTGTGGAATAGTTTTCACCGATGTATTTCGGCGGCGCATGTCTGCTTACAGACATGCCCAGCTCGCTTTGTTTATCTCTACCGAGACAGAGACCACTTAAATAAAACCACACTGATTTTGAGTCAAACCCGTCTTTTTACATTCAATTTTTATACAGAAAATAATTACAGTGCATGTATTACACCTTATTGCACAGCAGCTTTGCAATTTTATTATATTATTATCGGCTTTCAGCCGAGATCTGGTCGGGACCGCACAGCGCCGCGGAGGAGGTGCATTCAGGGACCGGTCGGAATTCTAAAATTACAGATTATCCTACTGGTGCGTTCAGGGACAACTGGAATTTACTGTATTTGGCGAGAATTGCTTCATTTGCTTAAAAATTATTTAAAGGTGACCTATTATGGCATTTAATGTATATTTTAAACAGGCATTGAATGTCTTAAAAACAAGCTTTTGAATGTTTTTTCTACATAAATGAGAAATTCAGCCTCTGGGCCATGTCTTTATTTTTACCGTTTCTAACCTTCTCTATGAGGGATTCTGAGGGGAGGGGGGGCTAAGTTAATGAGGCTCTGTGCTGATTGGCTGCCTGAATGACGTGTAGCAGGGGAGCTTTAAGCCTGAATCACAGTTGTGTGTCAATAATGTATTAGGCCTTTGAGTTATTTATCTCAAAATTAATAGATTTCCTTAACAAAATTTATATTTTAATAAGTATCAGTAATTAAATTAACTTTTCAAGAAAGATAGACTCATATGTCCTTTACTTTTTGAAAACCATTTTGAAATACATTTGATCTATAATGGAAGTGTCGCCCTCATAAAGCCATTTATGCATACTATACCAATGATTTATATTTATTTTAGATTTATATTATACCAAAACTGATAGACATTAAATTTTGAATTTGGTACAAAATTGCGATTCGTTGGTTACCCCACATGACGGGTGGTCAGCCCAAATGATGAGAAACAGCAGACAGTTTGATTTGAGACAAATTTAAAGACAAATATTAAAGAATCAGCATAACTATGTCATTGTATGTTCCTATGTTTTTCATAATAGGTCTTCTTTAAAGAGGGATAACCTTCATTTATAGTTAGAAGGAGAACCATGAACAATTTTCAATATATAAGACGTGGAACCACATTTATAAAGAAATCATGGAATTTATTAGCAATTTGTGTATGCTCTGTTATCTTATGCAGCATCCTGAAATGTAGACTGGGCTGGAATAGATGATTTTTTTTCTTGTTGAGTGATTCTTTCAATATTATCCATAGATCATTTATTTATTTCTAATAAGGTGGTTGTATTTATTCCTATAATTTTTGTATGTAGCACAATTTAAAGGACTAGGACTTTGTAAATGCCTTTTATGAAGCTTGTTTTTCTTTAAAGCAGATTTCCTAAGTTCTATAGTAAACCATGGTTTGTTAAGGTTTTCAGAGCTTCCTTTATCGTCCTTCATCGGTACACACCTGTATCATAGCACAACTTAAAAAAAAGTCTCCTGGCGCCATGGCCGAAACCCAACAGGAAGTCGGCCAGTTTGAATTAATCATGTAATTTTAGCGCAATTTATGCCATCCCTTCAGCCGCTTCTTCGCCCGAACCGTAACGTGCACCCAGGTGTGTTATACATCAAAATGTGCGTCTCCATCCTGCAATAACGTGCATAACTTTTCTCAGTCAAAAGCGTTACCGTGGCGATGATAGACGCCAAAAAGCGCGCCCCCACTTCATCTGATTGGTCCATACAGATAAAACTTCGTGCCTCAAGTCCCACAATACGGTTTGACGTACATGCACGAAAATCGGTACACACCTGTATCATGTCGCAACTTAAAGGAAAGTCTCTTGGCGCCATGGCCGAAACCGAACAGGAAGTCAGCCATTTTGAACATTTTGAATTAATCGTGTAATTTTGGCGCAATTTATGCCATTTCTTCGGTCATTAATACGGCCCGAACCGTAACGTGCACCCAGGTGTGTTATACATCAAAACGTGCGTCTCCATCCTCCGACACCACGCATTACTTTTCTCTTTCAAAAGCATTACCGTGGCGACGCTAGACGGCAAAAAGCGCGCCCACCCTTCATCTGATTGGTTCAGACAGAAAAAACTTTGCGCCTCAAGCCCCATAATACGGTTTGACGTACATGAACAAAAATCGGTACACACCTGTATCATGTCGCAACTTAAAGAAAAGCCAGGCCTGTCGATACATTTGATATTTCATGGTTTGCATTAATGAGCGTGGCCTAACGGCTCAACAGCGCCCACTAGAATACTTTTCTTTGCCATAACTTTTGAAAGGTTTGACATAAAGAGTCGTGGGTGGTGTCATGGGACTCGGTATTGAGTCCTTGACCATAATTGGCGAATATTAGCCCTGCCCCTTCTTCTGATTGGTTGTCCCGATCTTCTGCTATAACTTTGGAATGGTTTGACATAGAGAGTCGTGGGTGGTGTCATAAGATTCTGTATGGAGTCCTTGACCTTCATTGGCCTGAATTAGCCCCGCCCCTTCTTGTCATTGGTTGTCCCTTTTTTCTGCTATAACATTTTAATTGTTTGACATAGGAAGTCGTGGGTGGTGTCATGGGACTCTGTAATGAGTCCTCAAGCTTCGTTGGCCTTAATTAGCCCCGCCCCTTCTTCTGATTGGTTGTCCCTTTTTTCTGCTATAACTTTGGAATGGTTTGACATGGAGAGTCGTGGGTGGTGTCATCAGATTCTGTATGGAGTCCTTGACCTTCATTGGCCTGAATTAGCCCCGCCCCTTCTTCTGATTGGTTGTCCCTTTTTTCTGCTATAACTTTTCAATGGTTTGACATAGGAAGTCGTGGGTGGTGTCATTTCTGATATGCTTATGGGGGGCGGTGGCCGTGAGTGCGAGGGCCCGTTCATCGCTGCTTGCAGCTTTAATTATTATTATTATTATTATTATTATTATTATTATTATTATTATTATTATTATTATTATTATATAATCCATCACTTACAGTGTATGGATATGCTTTATGGGCATTAATGTCTACATAGCTTGTAATATTACATTTATAAATTCAGGTAAAACCTAAGTTATTTTGTTTGGCCTGAGTAACTGCTGAAACACACAATGCAACTATGCATTACTTTGGCCCCAAATACTCCAGTTGGAGGACCGAGGGGATATTTTTGAATCTTGGAAATTGAATAAAAGGGATTTCTTAGGAAAGCTTTTTTTCCATTCAGAAAATAACACAAAAGCTATCATCTGTCATCAGTATGTCCTAATAATTTTCTGAAAAGCCTACAGCTTCTCCAAAATCTCACGGCGAGAATTCTTAAAGCATGTAACAAGAGAGATCATGAATACCATAACCGGTGCAGGTTTCTATAATGACCAAAGCAGCATAGCAGGGTAACACAAGGACAGTACCAACAGGGAAACGAGCTGATGATCATGGGTCTGTTACTGAGCAACAGCACAGGCACGGCGTGATTCTCGGAGCAACACAAACCATGTAAGCGTGAAGCTAATTAGCTGTTCGGTCCTTGGGACAGATCAAAAAAAGCTGCTCCTTGGGTCTATATTGGTGAATAAACTCATTTCCCCATGAGATTTACGAGGCTTCACTCTTCATTTTAAGTATATTCAGTGCTTTATTTATATATTTTTCCCCTCTCTCTTTTTGGCTCAATGATTCAGCATTGGCTACATCAATGAAAACCAGTGTCAACTGGTAGTATGTAGCCAAACAACAATTATACGGAAAACTTATTGAGTAGGGATGTCCCGATCAGGTTTTTTTGCCCCCGAGTCCGAGTCCGAGTCCTTTGATTTTGAGGACTTGCCGATACCGAGTCCCGATCCGATACTTTTATAAAACAATAAAAAATGAAGAAGAGAAAAGAAAATTATGCAGGATGACCCTTTTATTATATTTTAACATGTGTACTGTAAACTGAGCACATAGGAGGTAGGCAGCTTGAACATTCTTAAGTCAGTATAAAAAATTTTTCTTTTCTTTTTCTTTTTTTTTTTTTTTTTTAGCATAGGGCTGCTTCAGCTTCAAAACAAACAGGCGTGCTCTGCGCGCATGCGGTGTATGGCTGCCGCTCCGAGCCCACTACTCCACGCGTGCGTTGATTTATGGTCCCGCGTCACACCAACGCAGAGCCTTCCGCGACGCGGAACCATAATGTCGGCGCCGCAGCTCCGCTTCAGTCCTGGGGCCTCATCTATAAAGCTTGCTTGCGCAGAAAAAGCGCCTGAAAGTTGCGGAAGCCACCATCTACGCAAAGCCTCGGATCTAAAAAGAAAAAACTAACCGATGGCTGCCGCTCCAAGCCCACTACTCCACGCCAAAGAGGAAAAAAGAAAGTGTTCTGATTAAAATAAGGAAAGTTGGACTACCCTATATAACAATTGCGTTCATAAGGATAAAGTTTTTAAAAAAAATAAAAATTAAAGAAATTGTCTCTTCTCCCCGTGTGTGTCTGCCTGTCATGCACGGGTACTTGGGCGCATGTTGTTTACTTTTAAGCCGGAATTATGGTTCTGCGTCACACCAACGCAGAGCCTACGCCGTAGGGTCTGGCGTAGGGTGCACGTCGCCGCGAACCCTACGCTGTAGACTCTGCGTCGGTGCGACGCGGAACCATAAATCAACGCACACGTGGATGTCGGCGCCAGTGAGTATTTTCACCGGACATTTTGACCGGAGAGATTATAAAATACCGGACTTCGGCATATTTTACCGGACAAAGTCCGGCAATTACCGGACAACAGAAACCCTGATATATATATATCCGATTCCTGATCGGCTCATAACGTCCAAGTCCGGATCGAGTCTGCAATCACGTGATCGGCCCCGATTTCCGATCACGTGATCGGATCGGGACAACTCTATTATTGAGCATACGTAACAGCTAACTATCACCACATTAGCCTGCATTTCTAGAACACCCTCTGACAGTGATGTGATTGGTGCTCCTGCAGTAAAGAATTCTAGATGTGTGCAGTTATTTTGAAGCTTTGCAACGTCTTTTTCAAAAATTACCTGGAATCTTCGATTCTCATTTTATGAGAATGCATGCGTCTCCAACTAAATGATGCCTACAATGTTATAGCAGATAGTATTGTAGGCAAGCCAGACTGTGTCATCAAGGAATTAAGCCATTAAAGTCAAAAATCTTAGAAATATTTCTGAAAGACATTTTGTCAAGAGACAGCCACCTATCATATAAAGTAGTGGAAGTGAAGCATGCAGAGAAAACTAAAGGACACTTTCTAAAGATAACTTATGATTTAAAAGACGCTGCGAGTATAAAGTAGAAGATAATGAGGATGTGTCTGTCTTTGCCGTTTCATAAAGTATATCGTTGGATGGTGTGGGGAATCATTTTCCACGTGTTCCACCTCCAGATCAATGCCACAGAATGCTGACACCTAAAGAAAACAACAAGAAAAGGAAAAAGAAAAAGAGAAATGTATGCTGATGGAAAGCTTTTATTCTTTCTCCTTAGTCAAGGAGAATGGAGTATTTATTCCTTTTATGAGAATTTTCCTTTTATCTAAATTCTGTCAGTGGATGCATGCCTGGGGAATATTTTTTTTTTCTTTTTCCAGCTGTACAACAGGTCAAAATTTATGTCAGTGGCAAAGTCTGAAATACTGTGAGGAATTAAGTGTTTTTTTCCCTCTTTTCTAAACATAGCAGCATCAACACTTAACTCACATCAACTGCTGCTAAAATCTTATGACATTTAAGTGTAATATAATTTGCATTCAGTTTAGCAGACTTAGTTTTCCTTTGAAGATTTTTTTTCAGAAAGAACAAAAAAAAGTTTCTAACTGCTTTAAATCCAAAAAGTTTTAAATTAAAAATGGTAACAGAAATAAGGTAACAAAAAAAGTCATGAAGAAAGCTTCATGTCTGAGCCTTGACCCTTAATGAAAATATTACACAATTGCTCAATAAACTCTAACCAAGCCACCAAGACAAGCTGGGGGGGTGAAATGATAAGCAACTTCATGTGTTTATATAATAATGCAATAACAACAGTGTTTTAATTATCATGTTAAGCATGGCTCCAATTTCAACTTTTATAACAGTCCTAAATTATAATGATTTTTATGGTGCCAACTCATACTGTGGTTTCTCATTTTCTAATGTTGATCATAGATCTTGTTTTGCTGCAAAACAGTGTTTTGACTACTGAGATGGGGGTTTACGTTTAAAATGTATTGTGATGTTTTTAGTGTCAGTATCAGTTTGACCAAATGTAGTCAATAATGAGCTACCTTGTCAAAGGTTTCTATTGCAAATAAAAATGTGCAAATCTGTTAGTGGGGTTAGATATTCATGCATCAGACGTGGATGCATAAAATATTATTATTTCCTGATCATAAAAAGGTTGTAACTTCTGAATGAGCCTGACTGACTTTGCAAATGTTGCTCCAAAATCATGGTTATTACCTAACACTTAATCTGTTGTGGTTTTAACCAAACAACTCATGAATAGTATGCAGATCTACAAATATTTTGATTATTATTATTATTGGGTTTTGGCTCCCAGTGAGCTACACGGTGTTGTGCCATGCTCTCTGTAAAGCTGTAACTGCTTGTGAAACTCCTCAATAAGTTATTTAAAGAGCTGAATGTGTTCATTTCCATTACAACAGAACCCTTTTTTATTGAACAATATAGCATTGTTAATAAAGCTTTAGTAACTTAGTAACCACACAAATTGCATTTCCTACAGGTTTATAACAGAGGAATCCTGGTCAGTGCAGAGCTACACGGAGCAAGAAAGACAGAAAGAGGAACCCCAGAATGAAGATAAACCAAAAGAAATTAAATACACAAGCAAAATGTGACACTTGGAGCTACATAAAACAAATCAGCTTTTTTCTCTGGTTCATTATTTTTTTATTTTCTTTTCACTGTGTTGTATTATGTGTCCTTTTTCTTTCTTTTTAAAAGAGCGGGAACAAAATAAATAAATCACACAGAACAAAATCTCAAAGTGCCTTTCAGTTTCATGCCCCAAGGTAAACCACCAGCAGAAGCAGCAGACTGATATTGACTCATTAGAGCTTTACAACTGGCATCCCTCTTTCTGCCAGCAGGTAGAAAAGGTAGCAGAGCAGGTCATTAACCATAAAACAGAACTAATGAAGGGAAAAATTAACAAACGAAAAAGAAATGACATGGGTTTCCAAATTTCTCCACTTCCTTCTGTTAATATAGCTTTCTTGTTTGCGTACCCCCTTCCTCTCGTTATTATGTAAAGATATCTGGGTCACACATCTGCCACCGCTGGGAGAAGTTGTCACCAAAAGAAGAAAAAGAAATCTTTGTAAAACTTACAATTCACCATAAATGTTAAAGTGACCCATATCAACTTAGTTCTTATTGAGAACATTTTTAATGAAATTGAAGATATTAAATCCATCCACTATTTATACCCACTTTTTTTCAGGGTCATAGAGATCTGTTGGAGCCTATTTAGGCTCTTGGACCAAAGGCTGGCCGACACCCTGGATAAGTCGCCAGTCCAATCTAGGCAGGGCCACATATAGGCAACAAGAAAAACAACATGCAAACTCCACACAGAGACTCCTGCCAGGAACCATGAACCACAACAGGCGTAGCTACCAAGCCACCATGCTGCTCGATATTAAATCTACTTTGAATATTTCATCCCTTCTTATCTGTTCTGTTGGATTCATTTAGTAGACCAGAGTATCGGGAGCAGACGGGCTTCACACCTAACAATTTTACAATTATGGGGAGGTCATTCTTCAGTCTTCAATTTGTCAACTGGAGTGGTCTGCTTTCACTATTGTTTAAAGTCCATATCGGCTTTGTGGTTCTCAAAGTCCCAGGTCAAGTTTATACCCTCCCCCCCTGCCCACAAGTGTCACTCACCACAGGCATACCAGGAGACATGCCTTTGACTTCTCTTTGGAAATTCAGTTTCTTTCATTCCATGCAATTCAATGTTATCCAGTCCTTACATAAATCGCTTAAAATATATCTTTCTAAGAATAAATGTAATTATTTATAGAAGTGTGGGGTTCATATAATACATTTATTTTCCAGTCAAGTAATTTGGTGATGGCCTCAGTTTCCTTTTGACAGTTGTTTGTATGACATTGTCATACAAATTTACATTTAAATACACTTTTTCTAATGCGTACTAAGTTAAAATTATCTTGGTTTGACTGTAGAGACCCTATACACACTATCGCTTCAGTGGAACGACATTTCGTATTCTTGTCAGAGGCTTAAAATAGCCATTTATTATGGCAGTAGTCTGTGGCCCCACAGCGCTGACATTAATTAGCAATTTGCTGCAAACACACGTGTTGTAAATCAAAACCAATTTGATTCAACTTGTTATGTAATCTAAGAATAGACCTAGTCCTGTTTTAACTACAGAAGATTCCTGTTTGGTTTATAATGTTGATGCAACTAAAAAGTTCAACTCAGTAATCAGACTGAAAACCAATCGGTTTATATAGGAGGACAATTATAGATTACCTTTGATTGACTGACTTGCAAAGTATCACAGGTTCATAAGTCTGGTAAGAGTCACACTGTTAGTTTATATATGTTCTGGTTGTGCCAAAATGTAATATACAGTATTTGAAAAACTGCAAAATCTAAAATGTGAAAATCTACTTGGATTGTGGGCTACTTTTCTGGAAAAGGTGCAGGACCAAACTGACCAGCCTCACATTCTGCAACCCATAATACAATTAAGCATGGCAGTTTGACACAGCGGCAATGGTGAGAGAGCGGCTGTGGTTTCTGAAGTGGACATAATCTTTCATTTTTTTTAATAGAGTTTTTTCCAATAACCGTCTGGGGTGAGATTAGGAGCAAAGGAGGAAGACATTTATACAATATATTTAAGAATTTGTTTAAATACAGTTTTACTGTAAAATGAATGCTGAATTTATAATATATATAAGATATAGAGATATATAGAATATATATAAGATTTTTCCACTTTGTAGTGGAACACTACCTGAAGTAGTGTTGTCAGATCATCGTATATTATTGAAGCAGAACGGCTCAATTAATTGATTTTTTTTTTTTCAATGACAGCTACAAGCAATATGAAGAGGCTATCTTTGACTCACGGGTCCTGCATTTTCCTTCATTTCATCTCATTTGACAAACAAAACCGCAAAGCAAAGTAGTAACGTGTTGAATTAAAAATAAAAAGTATTTGTTTCAGCATTTTTATTCATTACTTATTCATTTTATTGATTTCAGCCACTTTCTCATATCTTTCCTGCTTTCAATTATAACTGATCTGGTAGCAGCAGAATATTGCCTCCTAGTAATATCACATATTGGTTCCTTGCACACACAAAAAAAATGCTCAAAGTCTAATTCCACCAAATAAATACAGTCTGACAAAGGGCACGCTCTTTTGTAACAGCTGATAAAGCTTACTCTGTATACACCTACAATTTTTTAAGCTTTGTGCTTAAACAGGATTTTTTCTTTGTTGATGAGATTTCACCTCATAAAAGGTCTTAATGTTTTTTTGAGTGAGAGGTCAAACGATGTCAACAAACTAAACAAAGAAGTTCAGTTTATTTGTTGGAAAAATATTCAGGAGTACCGTAACGCGGATGACCAGGAATCTACAAAGACATTATCATCTATATGTTTGCATAAAACTTTCCATTTTGGATTTTTTCTTCGAGCTCTACCACTTTCAGCAATTTCAGGGTTTGTTTTGAGCTGTAGATAAGGATAAGATATAAATACACTAAGATGTGTGATCCCACAAACTGACTTCTCTTTCAGCCTGCAGGATGACTGCAGGCAGGAAGACTCTATGAATAGAGGTCTCATTAAATATGCTTAGTGGCACTCTTCCACTTTCAGCAGCCCACAATGCAGCAGGAGGCAGCATTTGTTGTTTTAGAAGCTTCACTGGCATCAGTATACACACAAGATGTGCTGTTACAGAAAAATTCTTGCCTCTCTGGAGCTTTTTTTTATCATCTGGTATAATTAATCAACAGGGAATAATTAATGATTAATGAACAAAGAAAAGCCAACTAATTATGAGCCCAAACAGTGGATTAACTGCCATCATCCCTCAGGGTAACAAACTGAAGTGTATATCAATGATTATCTGATCAAAAGTTTGAATGAGAAAATTATTATGGAAATACCATGTTTAGACACTTCTGAAGTTCAGTTAAATACATTTGCTTTTTGAATAATCCACTGTTTTGTGCATCTCTCTAATGTCACGTACCCTATTTCAGAGGATAAATGTTGCCGCTTTTTAATTCTCTTGACATTTGTGTCCGTTTTAGTCGTTTCACCAGCGTTTAACTTCACACACAGACATTTCTAGCTCATGTTAACATGACCGTCACTGTCAAACCTCAACATTTCTGATCAAATTGGAGTCTTAATTGTTCAAACTTTCATATTTTTACATTGCACATCCTGTTATCCAATCAACCTACTAAACTGATGAAAGCACTCTTTTTCTTTTTTAGTCCTCCACTATTTGGTTCATCTTAAGACTTCAAAAGCCGAATGCGACTTTAGACAATAAATCAAAGTAGGGAAAATTGGACACATACAAATTTAAAAAAAAGATTACGATAAATAGCAAATAAATACATAAAACATTTGCAAAAAACAAGAGTGTGGGAATCTTATTCCCTAAACCATTAAAAACCATGTCAGTGTTCTGCCTGCTAACCCTTATTTTACATGAGAATGGAAGTCAGATGTGTAATTTTACTGCTAATCAATATCCCCCCCTGCTGAGAAACTGCACACCCCAGAGGATTTGTTAACAGCTCTTCCGCCTGCTAAAAAGCAGGAATTGTGTGTAAAGTACTGCTGTCTAAATGTACAGAAAATAATACAGACGCAAACACATGCATATATATATGTGTATAAACAAACATGAATCTTGTTCAACACAAAGTGCGTAACATTGTAAACAAGGGGTCCAAGTAAGTCTCTACATTAAGCTCACATAAAAATAAAAAAACTAATTAAAAAAAAACACGTTTTAAATTTTTTTTAATGCTTATTGTTTTGTATTTGTACTTGAAAAGCTGTTTCTAAAATCTAAATTCTGATCTATTAAAGGACACAAACCAACAACAAGTCACGCCGCTACACACAACAGTTTTTTTTTTTATTTTATGTTACAGTGAACACTCAAGTCTCTGGTTCCACAGTGTCCTTGAAACAAGGACAGCTTGATTGCAACATGATCAAGGACCGGACCTTTAAACACCAAATGTGATTTTCTTCACCTCTCAGAAATAACTGCTCCCTCCCCAAAGCCAGGGAAAAGTAAACATATGTCTGGTTAAAATGTGTTACAAATAGCGGGGCCCTTTAATATACTGCCAGGATGCGAAGCAACGTTAGTTGAGTTGAGGCTGAATGATTCAGTTTGAAAAGCACCTTGGTTTTTATAAACAGGGAGGCCAAACGGGGTCAAAGTGGCAGAGGAAGGTTGTAAAACTGAGGCTTGCCAGAGCAAATACTCATTCTGGGTGGGAAATTCTGGACAGGAAAGCAAATAAGGAACATGATTGTGATAAAAAGGTTGCTCAGTTTAAATTCCCCAGGCAGAGCAGGAGAAATTGGCTGGTTGCAGGACACAATGAGTAATACAGCCGTCCCCTTTCTCCAAGCAAAGCTGTCAAGGTGTCCTTGACCAAGGAGCTGGACCCACCTGTTCCACAAGATCACTTTAGTGACAGACACTGTACTAAGTGCCAAAGCCATGGTCGAAAGTAAAAAAAAGTCCAAAGACATGTACTATTAGAGATGGAGAGAATTCAACTTTAAACCACATCTCCATGACGGGATTGACAGGTGACATTATTCAGATCATTTCTAGTACAGTTCTGCTTCAACATTTTGCTTAATTTAAAAAGTAATTAAATTAAATAAAACTTTCTTTATTAATATGGGATCAGTCACAAATGTGCATCACCCTTTACAGTTTTTGGGATGAATGCGAGATGTGATAAATGATTCTGCTTTTGAAGGGGTGTCACTTTATGAGCGAGAAGAATACAGGCCTATAAAAAGTCACACATATTCCTCTCACAGCGTCCATCTATTGATTTGTCTCCCTCCCGTCTCTAACTTCCCCTTCCGAAGCGTCTGTGATTTTGCTCCCCTTCGAGTGCTGCAATGTTTGTTTGTGATTGGGCATCTACCTGCAACTGCTGCGGCTGCCACTTCATGATTTAATCAGGATGAGACAGACTTTGACTTTGTCATTGTTAATCTGTTTGGCCCATTACTTTCCGTCCTCACAACCCCCCTACTTGACTACTTGCCTCACTCTCCTGGTATTTCTTCATCCTGTTGCTTCCTCCCGAGATTCCAGCTGTGTGTTCTAGCACTGATGCTGATGACAGATTATCAGTGGTTTTGTTGTAAATATTGCATGTAACTCACATCTGCATCACTGCAGCAGGCGCAGGCTACGGTATTCATTTGCATTTGCACCACGTGTGTTGTATTTCTCAGAAAGTAGAGCGGTTGTCTTCAAACCAGCAGACGGTTCAATCCCTTTTCTCCACAGTCTACACATGCAGGCTTTTTCCTGCAGAGAGTTAACCCTATATATTAAAACAATCTTAAATCATATTACGCATAGAGCATGTGGTAAAGTTGTACCACGGTCATTTAGTGAGCGCTAATCCTTCTTTGGAGCACATGTTTTTTCAGGTCATTTTTTTCTGTTTCTGTTCCCTGTCAGATTCTTTGGGCTGCGGAAACTGACATCACAACACTGTTAAAAAAACTGAAGTTTGATGAACCCATCGCTGTATTGACTTGAACTTGAGTTAAATTACAGATGATGTTATGGAGGTTAATTCAAAAATGAGACTTGGAAAATGAGGAATTGAAGTAGGAGCTCAAAGGCAAAAGGACATGAACATTCCTGTTGTCACGACTCTATCGCATCAGATGGAGAGACAGAGAAACCCATTTCAGTAAAGTCTCATTAGGTCATAACATTTGGGAGAGAACAATTCGACAATACGATAACGCTTACAGTACAGACAAATGTTTGGACACACCTTCTCATCCTAACAAATGTGTCCAAACTTTTGGTCTGTAATGTGCATAAACTTTGAGTAAATTACATCCCTATAATGACCCTATAATGACATCTGCTTGGTACAGTACATGCCTAAATGGACATCTGGGAATTCTTTAAGCAAGCTATCTGCATTACATGCTGTTTAACAGTGCTCAGATGGGACTTTAAACCTACTATTGTGGCTGATGAGCAGTGTTTATGAATGCAAGGCTTAACTTTTGAATTACCATAAAAACTGCAATGAAGTTGGCTCTGCCTGAGAATCGAACATTTAACATCTTCTGAGGAAATGTTAAGATTAAATGCCTCCAAATGCTACTTTTAAGCTCATTTTACCATCACATTTTAAACTGAGACGGTGGGATACGCTCAAGCCTTCCTGTGACCCTGAACAGTCAGACGTTAATGCTGAGAGATCCCTCTTAGCCCCGCTGCTACAAGAAGATGACAATAATTGTGAGAAGACAACTGGAACAATGATAGATGTTCTTTAGCAGGTTAATGGGATGCGCTTATGTGGTTGCATGACAGTGTCCTTTCATGGTTGCAATCTTTATTGACTCTATGAAGGTATGTTAGTGAAATAAAGAATCAATGTACTTTTGCTTTATTGTTCTACTTGATTCATTTTAATTTCATGTGTTTTTTAAATGTTACTTTTTAGTTTGTTAAATTTGCAGGTTAAACTATACATAATAAGTGACGCTTCCAATTAAACTGTAGAAGCACACACCATAAAATCTGGACCTAAAATAAACAAAATAATAATGATGATAATAATAAAAAATTATTATGATGAAAAGTGTATGAGATGAAAAAAAATGTTCAAATAGAATTTGACGAGGAAAAGAGACAAGATGTAGTTCAAGAGAGGTGTTATAAACAGGTCTTTGAAAATATATAGATCCTACAAAGGAGTTTGATGGTGTGTGACAGCAGATTTACTCAAGTTCAAAGACCTTTTCACTTTTGGTGTCAAAGTAACAAGACAGAGAGCTCTGTACTTATGGGAAAGCTGCAAGTCACTGAACTAAAAATTGAAAACAATTATAAAAGTTTAATGGTGACATGAACCGAGAGAAAAGTTGAGGTAAAAAAGGTGATGTAATAAAAGTTTTTGTATTTCAGAGAGTGGCCGCAATCTTCATTTATGTCTTGATGCAAATGGTGGTCCTTTTAAGCCTCGTTTCCCCTGAGCGTTTTGGTCTGTTAGAGTTCAGTATGGTTTACAATGGCCAAGTTAATTCAGGTGAGCGTTTCCACTACGAGTCAGACCGCCACAGCTCCTAAAGCCTAGCGTGGCGTCCAGTGATGGGCAGAAACGCGTTAGAAGTAACGCGTTACTGTAATCCGATTACTTTTTTCAAGTAACAAGTAAAGTAAGGGATTACAATTGCAAAAACAGTAATTAGATTACCTTTACTTTTCTAAAAGAAAGCTGCGTTACTGCGTTACTAAATGCAGTATTTGTTTTGTGAAAATATCTCATGACTTTGCGCCGCTCATACTGACGTATGAGCGGCGCAAAGTCAGTGGTAAACCAGAGACGACATGAAGTGCGAGAGAGAGCAGGAGCATGCAGCGTTTAACGCCTGGAATTACAGACATTATTTTGAGTTTGACTCGGTCAAAAGTGATAAAAACATTCTCGTCCGCTGTAAAGTCTGTGTGGGAGGAAAGCTCGTTGCGAGACCCCCGGATTCCTCCTCCCCCACTGGGGCTGAAGCGCCGGCTGCCTCATCAGACTCCCCCTCTGCTGCTAAACAGGTGAAACTACAGTAGATGTAAGACCAACGGGACTTAGTGCAGCTGAATTGAAGAAGCTTGTCGCAGGTTCAAGTAAGAGAGAGCTGTATTTTGCCTGACGCAATGTGCATAAATTTAAGACTGAAAATAATAAAAACAAGTTTAAAAATAGACCGTTTCATTTACTTATTGTCATTTAATTTTATATGGTGGAATATGCACAAAGAATAGAATTAAACTGAAAGTTCTATTGTTTTATATTGTTCCAGTAAAGTGTATTCAGGTTGTGCATCATGTTTTTGAAAAGTAACTAAGTAAAGTAACTAGTAATGTAACTAATTACTTTTGAAAAAAAGTCATCAGTAAGGTAACAGGATTACTTTTTTGGTTCAGTAATCAGTAATCAGTAACTAATTACTTTTTCCAAGTAACTTGACCAACACTGGTGGCGTCATGGTGCAACGGAAAAAAAGCGAAGCAACCATAGAGACGCTACCAACAGCAACAATGGAGGCAGGTCAAATTCATTACGCTTGGCTTTTGGTACTTCGTACGTACAATCTATGCCACGTTGTTCGAGAGAAGATTGCCGGGGCGAAGAGTTTACAAACTCTCGTGCTGGTTTTGGGCTTGCTTTGTCATGGGTAGTGATGTTTTCTGTCTGCCAATCAACTGATTGTAGTTGTATGACGCCAGTAGCTCTGTCCTTACTGAACCGTGCCATTTTTCTATGGACCTACAAACAACAGGGCCCAAAAATGGGACGGTATGGTTCGGTTTAATGGGACCATTTTATAATGGAAAAACACAGAATACTGCCCCTGACCGCTCAGTGGAAACGGGGCTTTTCATTACACTAAGAGAGGATAAAGACAGCTGCTGGTCACCGCTGCCATCCATGTTTGACATCATGTCACGTAAATTGATAAAAATCTAATTCTTCAAGAAATTCTTCAGTTGTAAACCATTACCCCCCAGAAGCGTGATGATTCAAAAAGCACCATTTGATCAGTAGAATTACTGTAGACTGCTGCGACACAGTGGATAAAAGTAATTGTGTGATAATGTTTTTAACTAAGAATCAAAACTGGATAAAAAACAAAGGAGTCAGTTTGGGGAAAAGATGAGTGAAAAACCACCATGTGAAAGTCATAATTTCCTAAAAGCAACTAATTGTCATATTCACTAATAACATAGCATTAACAATTTGATCAGAATAATTACAAGGAAAAAGGACAGAATAGTTTTTAATACCTTGCGGAAACACAAAAACATGGCTACACACATATAACATCAAAGCTGTGTCTCCTTATGTTTTGATCATGTGGAGAGCCAGCTGCTATCTTAACACATATCACAACCACTGCTCTTTGTTCACTGAAAGGCTTGAGATGGGAAAGAAAGTGGAGGGAATAATAGGGAAGACAGGTCTTTCAAAAAGAATCCATCTAATCAAGCCATTTCTGATGGGATGTCTGGAAAGAGTTGAACAGTTAAGTGCCCTCCTTGTGGTGGGGGGTGGAGTGTGTGTGTGTGTGTGTGTGTGTGTGTGTGTGTGTGTGTGTGTTTTTTCTACTTCTAACAGAAGTAGAAAAAATAAAACAGATGCCCCCTGCTGCTTGGATCTTAAATCCTCTCACATCATTCTCTCGTTGTCACACACCAACTGAGTGAATAAATAGCTCTCAAAACCAAACAAGGCCAGTTTTACTAGAAAGGGTGCAAACACATCTCAAAAGCATAATATTGTTAGTCCTTGGTTGAAAATGGTGAGATGGCAGCACTTCATATGACTAGACTGCATATGTCTACGCCCAAAATAATAAGTCCTTTGTTGAATTTCAACTTAATAAAGAAGAAGAAAAAGGGCATGCTGGATCTTCACAAAGGATGACCACTGAGTCAAGCAGCTATAATGATACCAATGTATACAGCAGCCAGTCAGGTCAATCACATACCCATCATGCATAGCCAGACTAGAACACACACACACACACACACACACACACATACACATACACACACACACACACACAGCAATCTATTATAATACTGTGCAAATATTACCACTGTTCTATCTGCTTGCCGAAGGGTGTATCATGATGAACGGTGTTTGCCTAGTTGGAGACTATAGTGCACTACCTGGGGAAGTGTTCGGTGCTGAGAGGCTGTGTTCTGGAGCACCATGTGCTCTTTAGGAAGGAATATCCTCAGGCAGAAACCACAACTGCCACCTCATCCACCCAAGCGGAAATCTATTCATCAGCTAATAATGAGGCACTGCCATGTCTTCTGCACAGACGTGCCACTGCATGTACATGTGCACATAGACGGGCACTGAGGGTGAGGTCAGGGACCCATGCAGTTCCATGCAGCACATTGCAAATATGTGATAGCAAGAACTCATTCAACTCAAAGTGTAAGCAGAGGACTGATTATCATTTTGCAATTACCTGCCTTTTTATGATATAATTTTGTTTGTAGCAGTGGAAAAACTCAGGAGCTTCACAGTTTTACATACAGTTTGATCCACAAGTATCTGCACAATGAGAGGCTTTCATACACCACTATAGAATTTCAGATTTAATTTCAACATTTTCCCTAGTGCCTCAAACCTATTTAGATAATCAACTAGAAACGTTGGACAAATGGAACAAATAAAAGGTTTGCAGCTGATGTCAGGTATTTTGTTGGTATTTGGCTGTAAAAATCTAAAACAAAAACAAACCCCAGCAAAACCTTAGGTGCGCCAAATCATCCAAGAAAGACCGTGCTGGTGAGCTGAAGGACATCAAAAAACAACTGGAAGAAGACAACTGGAAGCTTGATAATTGCCTTTTAGACCTTTTAATTTAAAGCTCGAAGTCTACACTTTGATCACATATTGTTTGTTTTATTTTAGCTCTATTGTTGGGAACTCTGTTATTGTCCAAACATGCCTGGACCTGACTGTGCAAATGTCGATGAAAGACGCTGCCTAAAATTGGACGATGAAAAAATCCATTCATGACAAAATTATAAATAGATAAGGATCAGCAAGAGACTTTACTCTATTCAGTCTGGAAATTGATCATCAAAGAGCATCAGTTCACACTGAGAAACCCCAGGCAACTATTCCCTCAGAGGTTTTATTTTTGCCTTCTTTCTTTCCCCCTTTCTGTTTTGCGTCAAGGGGGCATCCGTGAGTTTTGCTCAGAGCTTCTGTGAGCCTCTGCTCCCTTCTCAAGCAATAGTTTATTCTATTGATGGGTTTAAACAAAATGTCCTGTGGCCATTTATTTATTTTATTCGAAGCATCAGTAGCCCTGTTTTTAAATGTGCTTCTTTTTTTAAAGGTCTGTTTTTTGCTATTATAATTCAGATTTTTGAGTTACCTTGAGATAAAGACCTAAAAGACAAAAACACTGAATCATAAAGAGCTGAAAGGGCTACCACCACCCCCCTCCCCAGAGTACACTCCACAGCAATCTCAGCAATCTTTATCTCCTTTACAACCTCTCCTGCAGATAAAATAGGCTGTTACCACATAGGTTGAAAGAGAATTGAAAGCTGATCACTGCAAAGTCGGGTAAAAGTCAAATGACTGTTTTTGATTCTGTATCTCCCATAATCTGCATCTTTTTTATTTTTTCAATTTTCTTAAATTTTGAGTGCCTCTAGACATTACTTATGTCACCCAGCTTGAATGTAATCCATTTGATCCACACCTGAGGAGTAATTGAGGCAGCTGTTATGGCGAAGTATAGAGATATAACAAAAAGCCTGCAGGAACAATATCATTTGGATTCTATTTTAAATATTTAAACGTATTCTCTGATGAAATACAGACATATGAAGAATCCTCAGTATTCAGACAGTTACAGACTTTACATTCGATAACAATCCCAAACCTTTAAATCTCATATTAACATATTAGAGGCCACATGTTCCCAGTTTTATGTAGCGGAAACAAAAAAAGTCATATTTACCACTATATAAAAGCACAGCTGGAAACAGCGCTCTCTATGTTTAAAGTTGTTTTTAAAAATATATATATTTTTCAGTTTCTTGAAACAAAATTTAGGCAAAACCTGCACAATACCATGTTTCTTTTCCTTCTGTTCAGGGAAAAACAGCCAAACAACAACAACAAAGCCTCGAGGAATTCTGTGTGCAGAACAATTTTAATCACCGCTTTATTTGTCTTTACACCAGTTGCTAGGTCGCTGCTGTGTCAGTTGTTGCTTTGACTTCAGGAAAACACGTTAAAGGGTGTAGTATATTTGTAAATCTCATTATAAAAAGGTAATTTTGTGGTAACAAAAGGCAGCATGAAGTCTAAACATAAAAAAAGCTTTTTATTACCATTTAAATGAATGTTTAAACAAAACAAACCTCGACAGTACTTTATCCCATAAAGTGCATCCCTTAAATTTTAAAATGCCTCATTGGTCTACATGTGACAAGAAATACAATACTGCACGAGCAAAGGCAGGCAATAATAAGATACCTTTAGGTAACCATGAATGTGAATAATATGTCACACATTGTTTAGGTTTCTGTCTTCTTGTAAATACTTATATAAAAGTTGAATACACCCATCCGTCTAAAGCTGACAGCCATATTGCCAACGTTTTAAGCACTGATAATATTTACTGTCACACAGACCCAACTCTTATCAGCATGATTCATTTTACAATGCAGCTTTGAAAAACAAGAAGTATTAGAAAAAGAGGCATTGCTTTGAAAAACATTTAAACCTGCTTGCCAGGACTTGTATCCAAATTAGCATTCACTTTTATCCTGCAGTGGGAGCTCTGGATTTACCAGCCCGAAGGTTTATGGTTCACACCAGCAGGGGAGCCGCGCATGAGGCCAGGCTTCTGCAGAGAGAGGTTGGCAGTCAATGGCTCGCTCTGCTGCAGGATGCGCATGGCTTGATTAAAGGTCTTTATCTAAAAGGGCTATGCAATTCTTTCTGCAGGGGTGACGATGGGTTCATTAGGTAGGATTTTGGGTAAGGTATTACAGCTTGATCAAAGTATTTTTTTATATCTGATTAAAGCAGTTAATTGACTCATTATTTTTATGTATTCATTTCTTCGTAGTTTTTTGTAATATTTGTGGTTGGTACCATGATTTGATAGAAAACCTTTATCCATGACATAATGTATATGGATTTTAATCTTGTAGCAGATGTTACTTTTTTTCAACGTGAATGTGTGTAACAGTGTATGTGTCCCTCACCAGTCCTCTTCAACAGTCTATTATATTTGATTAACATTTGAATTACTGATTCTGTCAGAGAACCAAAACTACTGATGTGAAACAAAAAAAGACAAGACTGATAAAAAGACAAGACAGTGATGGGCGTATTGTGTGTAGTGTGGTGATTACTGTGGTGTTTGTGTCATGTGTCTTAGTGGTGCAAGCATGCATGCATACATATATAAATAATGGAAAACATGATACATTATCAGATTTAAATACATTTGGTCACAATAAAGGTCTACACAAATCCCCCAAAATTGATGTTATACAAATTATTCCTGCCATATTTACTTAGTTGTCACAGCATATTATATAGCAGTTATGGACCTAGAGCCTAGTGGGCTTAGTTTAAACCTTTATCGCTGAGTATTTTTATAGAGGCTGACTTTTAGGCTGATGGACAGAGCTGAACCTCCCGCATCTATAAACTGACAAATGTTAGTAGAAGTTTATTGCCATCATGTTATCGGGTGGCTCTGCCTACCAGCACATTTTAATGTATGGGTTTTATAAATATATTATGGAAAAAAGGTTTGTTTTGACTTATTCCAGAATAAGAGGATTAGAGCTTTTATTTTCCACTTCTTTGGTTTAATTTAAATTAAACACAGGTGGAATGGTAAACTTGTTTTTATTTAAGCTTGTTTTGATTTAAGATAAAGTTTATTAATGTATGCCCAAATAAATGCATTAAACATGCATATTAGTGTAACTTTATGTAGACTATTGGTTCACGTTTGAGCTGCTGGCTGAAAACATCTGTTTAGATGAACCCAATCTACAGATGGTTGGTGGAAACAGTTGGTTTCAAAATGGGAGAAATGAGCAGCTCATGTTCATGTGTGCGTCTGGAACTGTTCTTCCACATGTATCCTTTCAGCATCGCTTCTTGATATAATTTGCATTTTCTTTGTCAGCACAAACCAGTGAATAAAGACAATATGATAGTTGCATACTATGTTCACTTTTAATCCCTACGCCACTATCTTTTAATGAAATCAGAAAGAATTTAAAAGGATGATTCCCAGCCTGTTAGTCTTCATTAAATTGAATGCTCCTGAAGCATCAATCTTGACTCAATAGGAAGCACCTGTTTAACTAATTAAGCATCCTGTGGAAACAGTCAGAAGCACAGTTCCCTTTGCAAGAAATCCATACTGCTGAAAAAGATTAGGAAAAAAGAAGCCCTAATGCAGTTTCTGCGACGTTCAAATAAAATTTAAAAGCGTCCGCCCACTTTCCTCTGCTAAAAATATGTGTTAAGTGTATTTTGGTGCAGGGTAGCTACTTAGACACAGCAGATCCAGTTGGCAGGAAGTCAAACATGAGGTATAGATAATCCAGTGAATTTTCAAAATAAAACACCACCATCGGGCTCCAACTTTACATTGACATTACATGAATCTGTGGAGGCTGTGGGTGAACAATTCAGAGGGTTTTACTGGAGATTTGAACCACACGTGAGGAGAGGTTCAGTTTATAGCTTGAAAAACTCATTTTGTTTGATACCACTCACCCATTTTATCGGTATAATTGTTGAAAGAACAACTCACAGCAATTTATTTTAACAAGAGCAAGTGGGAAAACTTGAAATAGGCAAAATGAAAATGACTACTTTTGTGCTGATTAGCACTATTTTTGCAAGTATGTATGTATGCATTTTGTTATTTTTTTTAATTCATGAGAAATACAGCATGGCCCTTTAATTTAAAGTCCTTCCGTTTGAAGTTTCCAGTGCATGTTCAGTGCACTTTGAGAGCCATTGTTACAAAAAAGGCTACATTACATGAGACAAAAGTATAATGCCTGCCAACCTCAATTTAAAAAAAAAAAAATAACAGCATATAATGCCATTACAGATGAATGTGACGTATAGTTCCACTCGGTCAATCAGCAAATGCCTCATTTCTAGTCCTGCTCAATGAATGGAAAATTCAAGTACTATAAGGCAGCTTTCATAAAGTAATATTCACACATACCAAAAGGAGTTAAATTACAGAGAGAAATGCATGTCAATGCCCTGTTCTATGTAGCTGTGAACCATTTGCAAAAGCAATGCGGTGGCCTGAATCACCATAACAGACCTCAGGAGACTGAATGTCTCTTTGAATTTGGCAGATTATTGCAGGCCGGTTGAAGGACGGATTGGGTGAGACAGTCATTTTATGCCGAGCTGAAAGATGGGGGTATGATGAAGTACTGACAGCAACAACTGAGTTAAAGGTGCTCACCTTCAGGGTGGCACGACGAGACAAATGGAAGGTGAGGGACGGAGAACGGTACAACTCGGAAAAAAGCAGCTCCAGATGTCAAAAAATGCTCTGGCAAATGAATTGTGAGTGAAGAAATGACAGCATTAAAGAGACTGCACCCAAAACAGGGGAGAAAAAAGTATTCATGAAGGGACAAAAAAAAAAAAAAACTTAAAGAGTAGAGAGAAAATTTGCCCATACCAATGTTTAATTATTAATTAATACACATATGTAACTTATTTATTTTCAAACCATCCTCAAAAAGAGAAAGGGAATATTTCAATATTTCTGGATGGTGTGTCTTTTTTTCCTCTTTACACACAAGTCATTTCACTTAAGATGTGATCTTAGATTCATGCCTTATGAAGCTGAAGTCTAATAAATCATTCAACACTAACAAATTTAGACCTAAGGCTTTGTTTTAAAAGGCCCTCTGAAACTTGATGGTATTCTAAAAACTGTAAAACTGTCCAGTGTCCACTAAATGATTTTAGCAAACAGGAAATAAAAACCAGTTGTGAGATTTACCCTTCTCTTTTTATTGCAAACTGTACATTTCCTATGGGACCTTCTTTCTGCATTACATTTTGTTTAAAAAAGTTTTCACATTGACAATAACAGACTATTGGGCTCTAGTACAAAAGAATAGAGACAGAAATCGGCATGGAAAAAATAAAAGAGGACATGGATGAGCAGGGTGGGGACCAAGGGATGGAAAATGAAGCGGATGAGTGAATAGCTAGTGAGGGTAGAAGAAAGGAGGAGTGGGAAGGGGGGGCAAAGCAGAGGGGAAAAGGAGATGAACATGCAGATGGCTTGGAGAGCTAGGTTGGGGCTCTGGGGACAGAGGAAAGAACAGACTGGGGGGGAGTGTGTAGCTGCAGGGATGGTTGCTCCATTGCACAGTTTGCACTAGAAAAGAAGGCAAAGATTGAAGTCAGTCTTTGAGCTCCAGGGACAAAAATCCAGCATGTGTGTCATTTAGGGAAGGAAAAGTATATATGCCCTATCAACAAAGCTTCCTGGCCAAAAATTAGCGCATTGTTCCATGGCAAATAACCTGCAGGTGTTTTGCAAGTGTGGGCACATTTTTTTTATGAAAAAAGTGTAGCTGGTACTTATAAGCAGTTATTGAAGCTCAAATATGCAGCGTTTGTTTACCATGAAAGTGACCTGCCACTCCGGATTTCAATTATCATCCTCTCTGCCAGCGAAAAGACGGCTTACACGCAGAAGAATAGCATCCCGGGACTTGAACTGATAAGGCAGCAGGCACTAGCTCTGGCCACAATGGATATGATTAAATCAGACTAGATAAGACGGCCATTAAAACATTTGACATATACCCAAGGAGTTGCTGTTATCTGCCAGAGGACTTGTCATCTTTGTACGAGGCAACAAAAATAAATAAAGCAACGGGTAAAGATGTTTGCTACGAAGGACAATATTGCCTCATAGCTCATATCAAAGGGATCAGTGTATTCTTCTTCACAGCAGTCTTCTTTGTTAGGCTTCTTGTGTGTGTGTGTTTTCTTCCGTTTAAGTTCAAACTTTTTTTGTTAGGGTTGATTATCAGGCATCCTGGCAGGCTTTTAAATGTAGGGCATTTTTAATTCAGCTCAGCAGAGAAATGATTCAACATCTACCAGGTTTCACATTCACATGTGAAGCCTGCAATGCATTGTGATAAGCTTAAGTTTATGAAAATGTCAGAGAGATTATAATAAGCTTGTGATGTGAGTGTATATATACCAGATATACCTATCCACCAATTACACACACACACACACACACACACACACACACACACACACACACACACACACACACACACACACACACACACACACACACACACACACACACACACACACACACACACAAGTACTACAAAACTATTTTCAGTGAATACTCAAACACTGTTTTGTCGGGGTGTGCTCCATAGTTGACCACTTAAGTAGAAAAATATCCTATTAAGTAACTCTTAGAATGAGCTTCTAATCACTTGTTTAGACAAACACTTAATGTGTACAAAATGACTGTAGCTGAGTTAGCAGGACAAGGAGTGGAAAAAACAAATATCAGAATTACTAGCATGAGTAATGCACATCCCTCACCTTCCACCCACCTGCGAGTAACTCAACTGAAGTGCAGCAAATCATTTGTATGAAATCGTATCCATCATTCAGATTTGTAGAACATTTGAATAAGAAGCTGTTTTACAAGATGACTGCCACCAGGGGCTGCAGTATAATCTGATACCCTACAAACTTAATATCAAATGTTACATAAAACTGTGGGAGATTTAAATTTTAATCATAGGAGTTTCAAGCATGTCCACTTGATGTTTCCCAAATATGCATTCCTTTTAAAGCATTTTAGCTCAAGAGGCCCCCATAAGCACTGAGGTTAAGGACTGGGATATACTTGCTGTTGGTGCTTGCGTTCGCGTCCGTTCACGTCTGTTCTCCTGCACCACCAACCGCAACGTAGCTCGTGTAGTACGCGAGGAGAGCGCGTCGTACCGGCGGTGACCGATAGGGGGCAGTAAGCAACGCAACAGTTGGAAAAGTGATTAAATATTTAGTAGCAGTGATAGTAGTAGCGGTAGTAGCAGTAGCAGATTAGAACAACAAACATAACATGACAATATTGGATGATGTAGGAGATTATAACATTGCTTTGATTGCGATCTCGGCAAAGGAAACGGCGCCAGCGACCTTGCGTCGTCACTTGTGGCCAGCTGGTATCTGACCGGGACCAGCCGGTATCTGACCGGGACCAGCCGGTATCTGACCGGGACCAGCTGGTATCAGACCGGGACCAGCTGGTATCAGACCGGGACCAGCGCCACTCGCGGCCACAGCGAGAACTGCAGGTCGCGTACGCGTTCAGTGTCTTTTTGAGAACGTGCACCTCAACGCGTCAAATTAACGCAGGATACGAGTGGCGGCCATGATGCGTACGCGTACGCGGTCTGAACTGCAAGTATACCTCAGGCTTAAAGCGGCATAAACTCCTCTATAGAGACCTCACGCATGAAGATAAAACAAATCGGGCACGTGTGTGATGTGCTCCAATAATCTCAGCACAGCACACACACAACGATTCTGTCCCGCAGCCGGGCAAGAATCTCGTCCTCCGAGCCAAAAAGTTCACATGATCAAACGTGATCTAAGAAAAAGGAAGAAGAAAAAAACATAGCAACAGCCATAACAACTGGAAAACAAACAAAGAGAGGAAATGTTGGTCGCGACTGTTGTGTTTGATAAAGACTGGAAAAAATCCTGGAGACAGCGTGAACTCGGACTTTATAGTCTACTCAGCGAGCTCCAGGCAAGTTGTTGTGCCATTAGCCTAAAACAAATGTGGCAACATCAAGACAGACATTGTGCACGATCAGTTGTGTTAATGCCGTTCATTTGCATTATGTTGACAGAGCAATGACTGGTTACCGGCTACGTTCTGTTCCACGTCATAATTGTTGTCGGCTGTCCCCATATACGGACAGATTCTTGGGGTAAATATTGAACATGTTTAATACTGGCGATTGTCATCCTCGACCTGTTTTGGAGCCGATTATTGGGACAAATTCACTTTCAACACACCTCAGAACACAGGACAATCTGATAGGACTTAAGGTAATCGGGACATGGTCTGGAAGGGGAAAATCAGGACAAAAACAGCCCGATAATCTTTATGGAGCCAACTTAAGTCGCTTTTACGACACTGTCCTGGGCTGTTCTTGCTCGGTCACTGTCACATTTTCTCTTCCACCGTTGCTTTCTTGAGTCTGTTAATCGGATCTGTCGTGATGTGCACTGAGATCTAAATTCAGTGTGGCTGACATGGGACATAGTGCCATTAGCAACGTGCAAGAGACGCCTGAGAAAGGGTTTCAAAGTTACTGTTAGCAGGGACAGAAAACCCCCATACCTAGATGAAAGAAAGGTTTGTGTGCGGCTTCAACACATTCATTTACAAAAGAAAGTAAATCATTTGATTTAAAGAATAAGTCGATCCACATCTTACATGTAAAACTTAAGCACTCTAGTTGTTAACACTGGAGTAAAAATAAAGGTAAAAAAGATAAATCCTCAACTATGAACCAAGAAAAAGAGGGATGGAGGTGGTGTGGTAGGACTGGAATATGAGGATTTCACTTCACCACAATATTGACAAAGGGACAGTCCTGATACCATCCCCCGGGACTGCACTGACACTCACCAGTTCCATCCCTCCAACTGCACCCCCCCCAGGTATGCACAGACTCATATCCGGCACTTTAAAACCTCATGTTGTACATTTACTTTCATGTTGTACATTTTCTCTTTTCATTATATATTTGCTCTTTGTATTGCACCAATCACCACAACAAATTCCTTGTGCATGTGCAGGTAATAAGATCCTCCTCTTTTTGGAAAGATATATAGATTTAAGGCCCTGGGGCCTCATTTATAAAAGAGTGTGTAGGATCCATACTGAACCCAAAAGCCGAAAATGGCGTGCGCAAAAAAAAATCCGGATTTATAAAACCGCGTGCATGCACACTTGCACGCACACTTGCACGCAATGCTCGCTTTATAAATCACAGTCCAGCTGGAATGTTGCGCAGGTGAATTTGCCTCATATCCCGCCCTCTACACGCCCACTTTTTACCATACATGGGCAATGCAAAGTAGTGTTTGCATATGAATGAGCCTGCTGAGCATGCGCAGCTGCTTCCTGCAACCTGTTTGGGCGTCTGGATGAATGAGACGGGCAATCGTGCCACTAAATTTCACGGAGACTGAGATCGAGATGTTGTGGATGAGGTGGAGGACAGGAAAACCACATTATTTGGTGGTCATAGTAAAAGTAGAAAAAGTATAAAATAAAGCGGGTGAGTGGCAGCACGCCATTGCTGCCCGTGAGGGCCACGGCGCAATTTCCACTGGGGACAGGGGGGACATGTCCCTCCCACTTTTCAAAATCATGTAAAAACTAACGGTAGGCTCAGCCTGTAATTACATACCATCAAGACACCCTGTGCGAAGGCGATGCGAAGACGGCCCGGCAGCCCCGCTACCCCTCCTCTCCTCCCCTCTCCCCTCAGTGCTGCTCAAGGCTGATTTATGGTTCCGCGTTACATCAACGCAGAGCCTACAGCGTAGGTGCGCGTCGCCGCGTACCCTACGGTGTAGGCTCTGCGTCGTTTTAACGCAGAACCATAATTTAGGCTTACGCCCGCGCGTAAAGGTTTCACGCGCGCGTAAAACTCATTATATATATATATATATATATATATATATATATATATATATATATATATATATATATATATATATATATATATATATATATATATAAGAAAAAAATCAGTGTCCCTTTAGGGGCTCCGTAGAGCCCCTAAACGCTCTACGGAGCCCCTCATTTGTTCTGTCCTCAGTCACTCTACGGTTGGAAGCGGTGGGTGAAGAGGAGGTTCCCGGCGTGTCCTGGCACTGCGGCTGCAGCAGCAGCAGCACCAGAGTCCTGACTGACGCTGTGCTTCAAACACAGAGGGACACGATCAGCGCTATTATATTAAAAGTCTGATATGTGATGACATTATTAAGAGTATGACATGAATCTGGCTTAATTTCACCACCTCACTGCCTTCGTCGCCAGTTCCCCATATCTTAAGTATGTTCCTACGGGAGGGTCAGGGTTGGCGTAGAGATACGCAGATTTTTCGGTTAGTTTTTTCTTTTTAAATCCCAACCTTTGCGTGGAAGGTGGCTTGCGCATCTTTCAAGCCCTGTTTTGTGCGCAAGCAAGCTTTATAAATGAGGCCCCTGGTGAACAAGGAGTCAGTATAGTATAGCTACCACACCTGCAAATGTACAGGAGCCATACCACCTGCCATGTATTTTCTCCCCCATGTAGGTTATAATTAAATATACAGATACCATATTTTAAATTAAAAAAAAAAAGCTCAAAATAGTTCAGTGATACTTCCACCACGAGACATGGGACAGACGGTTGTCAAATACAATGCCTCAGACTGTGGCCACTGCAAAGTCATGAAACCGCAACCTTCAGGAACAAATGTTCAATACTTTAAAAGAGACAAGTGTAAAGAAAAATAGCGGGCTGACAGCATTGCTGTGCATAATGCCAGCAGGGAATGGAGCAGCAACAGGACCAGACAGAGTCTCATGTCAAGAGAAAGCTGTGAGTCCCTGTTAGCCTTAGCGACACCTGTAATGTAGATGCTAAAACACAAAGGTCAGCAGCATCCATCCGCTCTGTTCTGGTTCTCTGAGGAAATCTTGTGGGATGAGCTTGAAAACAATAACACGGCTGATAACTTCCCTTAAACAGCTGTTGGGGTCATTACTCCCTTTGGATTTTAAAATTAAAGCATTCTCCATAGTCAGCGGCTTATGGTACACCAGTAACTCAATGATGCAAATACACCCTGCTGTGCTGAGATGCTAATAATGACTGCCAAGGGCACCATGTCACTCAATATATCAAGGCTAGAATAGTTTCTCACGTTCTGATGTTATGAAAGGGCCACGAGGCATGAGTGGAGAAAAGAAAAATCTCCCAACGGAGAACATGCCATGAAGGCCAACTTTCTTTCTGCCCATGTAAGTATATTTTGTCACCGTTGCTGATGTTGTTCATAAATACAAGCTGAACTGTTGTTTTTAGAACCAGAGTTTACTCTCCTCAGCACGAGTCAGACGATGACATTCACGTAACAGACTGCGGCATGTTATCTCAGGACGATGTCTGCCATTAGGAATTAAATAGCCCATTCACTCCAGGAGATGGCATTTCTCAGACAAAAGAAGACATTTAACATTTAAATAAATGCAAATGGGGAAGCAAAACCTATTTCTTAACTGAAGCTATCCAGTTCAATAAAGCATACTGAGATCTTGCTTGAGAAAAAAAAAAAAAAGTAAATATTTTAAGATAAAGCTTCTGATGTTCAGCACATTTTTGGACTCAACTTTTTTGTTGCCCCCCTTCTGGCGAGAACAATGCTGAAAGCACTGGTAGCTTGAGTGGTTTGGGCAGATAAAGGGCTGCGTGAAGCTCAGCACTCATTCAACGGCTCATTCAGTCAGACAGAGCCGGCGGCATATTGAGCTGTGCTCACTGTCGATCTCGACTCATTCTTTGTCCTTTGGTCAAACTCTTGAGCTGGTGGACTGGAAATGTATAATCTGACAACTCAGATTACACAGTATGGTGGAGGGACTGTTCAGCTCTCTTTTCCCATTAGGATCAGGTGGAAAGAGCAAGAAAGAGAATAATAGCAGGAAAGAGGTGTGAGCAGACCTTGGGAACATTAAAAGTTGTGGCCTCTCTGCAGGCTTTTTAAGAGTTACTGAGCATCATTTAACCTGGGAAATAGCCTGCACCCATGTGCAGAGGCATGAGCACAGACAGCACATATCTTCACTGTGCACGAACGATCCAGTTGTGACTTGGCATCAATATGAAAATCAACCAATAATTCAAAATGTGCATGAAAAAAAGAAAAGAAAATGAAGGCCAGTGTAAATTTAACTACTGGGTGATTATGAAATTCCTGAGCTGATTACATAGTGCTGATTATACCGTATGGCCATTTTTTCTTTGGAGCTCAACTTAGAGTGGTGATTAAAACATCCACTTTAATTGCAGAGTTGAGGAAATTCAGAAGATTTTTCTAACCGGGATATTTTTGGCTCCGGTTCTATATACACAGGTATTAATTGTGTTAATCTGATGACTATTTGTCACAGTGAAATTATGTCATATGTCTGTTTATATCTTCTTCACTTCCATAAATACATACATATGCTGTGTTGAAGTTTGTAATAGTACATTTATGCACAAGACTGTCAAGCTGAACTTTTGCAGGCTGTCTTGAGTCACAGCTTCCCCACTGATGTTTTTTCACACGATTAGCTTTTGTCACCTAAACTACTTTCTAAGTTAAAGCATTCAAAGCTATTTGCTTAACACATTAAAAGCTACTTGGTACAGACAATCTTTTTCAAAATTACAGGTTGCACGGTCCCACCACAAAGCTAGATAGATACCTTAGATACCTAAGGTATACCTAAGGTATAAGGTATACCTTAGATACCTAAGGTTAGGGCTGGGCGATATGGACCAAAAGTCATATCTCGATATTTTCTAGCTGAATGGCGATACTCGATATATATCTCGATATTTTTTCTGTGCCATAATTGGGGTTTCCCCCAAAGCATAGCATCTCTGTTAGCTTCATTTTTTTCTGAGGCAAACCCTTAAAAAAACAGTCCGTTTTAATACAAAGCCTTGTGCCAAATGTCACACAGGTTCCTTTATTAACAGAGGTCTGCACAATATCAAAATGTATAAAACAAATGAAATAAAAATAAACTGCCTGCATATATAGAATAAAAATGCTTCTTGAATAAAATAAAACAAATATCCCTTTCCTGCACAACAATTAAATTAAAATACATTGTACAATTAATACAATGTAGACAGTAACAGGCAGACTTTTCAACTGAGGTTGATAGTTGTGCAAATAACAAAACATTTGTGCAAATCTCAAATAAAACATTCAAGTCAATTTGTCACAAAATAAGCTATATAAAAATCATTAAAAAAAAAAAAATTTTCTCGTACCATATCGCGTTTGAAAATATATCGATATATATTAAAATCTCGATATATCGCCCAGCCCTACCTAAGGTATCTATCTAGATACCTTTTATTAGCTGCAACCAAGTATTTCTGATCCCTAAACCACTACCAAGTAGTCTTATGTACCCAGATTCGACCAATGGAACAGCCAACAACCAACAAAACAAAGCAGCGTACGATAACGGAAATGAAACACCCCCACATCGTCAAACAAGCGTCCTCTTTCATGTTGCCAAAGCTTTTGCTCTTGATGTGGTCCGTATGTCACAGCATCAAAGTCACAGGACACCATTTGCATGTCTCAGAGACGGTATTTGATGCTCTGGGACAGAGAATGGGTTTGGAGCGCAGACAGCCAAACACCCACATTGTAAACTATACGCCCATGAATGTGTGTGTGGGTTTATCTGGGACCTAGCCTACAGTATATTTGACTTTATTTTCTACTCAGGGTCACTTTGCCTGCAGATGTTGTTTATATCTTTATTTTATTTTTTACCTCTCCAGGCTCATATTCTGCTTAAGCTCTGAACCAATTTAACACAGACTGAGAATGCAGAGAGAAGCTTGACAGAGTCACTCAAATCCCTGTCTTCACTATATCCGGGGCATGAGGGTGAAAGATAGGAGAGAAAAGCCAGCTGTAGAGACGGATGGAGAGGAGGGTACTGAGGAATGACGGATGTCAACAGTGGGACAGAGAGACGGCTCTGTCCTATCGTACTAATCAAGTAAAACAAGAACAACAAGTAAATAATGGATAGCAATTTAGATAAGTAAAGCTCTCAAAGTTTGGTTCAAAAGCATCAGCAGCCATGCGGACTGTATTTTTCCATCATGTGTCCCTAAACTGAAATAAATGAATGAAATTTGAAAAGGATGGGACAAACGTCTTCTAATCCATCAGTTGTTCAGAAGTATTAGCCAGCATCTTTTAAAAATTCAACTGTAATAACAGCAGCCATTTAAAATGAGCCAGTGTCATTCGAACTACAGACGGGACGAGACAGGATTCAAAAGTGGCTTGAGTGATAAAAAGAAACCTGTTAATTATAACAACAAGAAAAGAAGGAAGCAAGCCGATATGTTTTAGAGACAGCTAAGCAAATAGAAATAATTCCAAAAGGCATTATGAGTTGTCCCCGTTTACTCATATTTCAATTATCACTTCAACCACATGTGCCAGGCAGGGCAGCACACATCAAAGACTGGAAGATCCAAGAGCCGCGGTGTTGTGCCAGAGTACGGCTCATCGCTGAAAAGGCAAAGCGATACGCAGTGTGAGTGTTGTGACAAGCATGTCAAAATCTCTTAAGCATGAATAAACGTCCTCTTTCAGCAGATATTATTTTGTTTGTGTCATCACAAGTGTTTGTTGATTCCAGTGAATTTCTGTGCATCTGTAGGTGCAGTTCACCTTGTGTGTATTTCTTGAATCAAAAGGTCTTTAAAAGGGATGTGTGGTGCCATTTGTGTTAGAGAGGTGGAGTACGAGAGAGCAAAAGCTTAAACCTTAAACCAAAAATGTGGGCTTCTACACCAACACAGAGTATATTCCTGTATCAGAGGATGAACCTTCTTATCAGTGCCACATTACTCAACATCCTGACACATTAAGGACTATTCAAACAAAACACTGAGCGGCACCAAACACATCAAAAGCCTTTGCTGTTTTCTTAACTGCTGATCCCATAAGAGACCAGATTTTTTTTCTTCCCATTTTTGATAATTCAAGGAAGCAATATGGTATGGCTTTAATTATACGACTTATTAAAACAAGGAGTGTAGTCTGCTGTAGTCTGCAGTGCTGACAGCAAGATCTGTTTTTTTTTTTTTCTTTCTTAAGTGCGGTACCGTTGATAAAGTCCCTCAACATGCCGAGATGTCAATGGCCAAGCGAGAGCTCTTTTTTCTCATAAGGGAGGCTGATGTTTACGAGGCAAGGGACCATAGCTGGACCAGGAGACATCGCTATCTGGGACAGGGCATCCATTTCTTACAGCAAACACATTCAAACTAATGAATCTGAGGGGAACAAATGAACTAAATGAGGTAAGACCCACAAGCGAAGAGGAGATAGAGAGAAAATAAGGAAGGTGTTGGTGAGGTAGGGGGGGGGGGGGGGGTGCAAAACAAGAAACACTGGGATAGTCGGAGTGCTCGTTAATAAACCTACTGGAACAAATAAAGGGCTGTCACAGGAAGTCTAGAGGGTGTTAAGAGTGTGTTTGTGCATGTGAATGGATGTGTCACACCTGGTGACCCAGTCTGGCTTTAGTTGTTGTTAACCTAACAGAGTTGGATGGCAATTCCTAATCCCATGTGACCTAAAGTAAACTTTATCCCCCCCAAAAATGTGAAGTGATTTGTGACCGTGAAAGATGCATATTTCAGGTGCTTCAGTGGAGGAATGACTTTTGCACACAAGAAGATTCATCAAGGAAAGAACAAATTAAACACAAACGATCTCCTTATTTTTACATACTGACGTTTTGACACGAAAGGGAAGGCTACCAGCACGCTGCAGTGTCAAATGCACATATATTTGCCATCTCTAAAGGTTTCTTGCTGCGAGTGTACTCTGTGTACACAGCTAAAGTTCCGGAGCCTGAACTATCAAAGTTGATCCTCGTTGTAAGTGTTGTGTTTGTGTGACCGAGTTAATGGCTGCAGTCACAGGAGCGGGCAAGGGGTTAGCGAGCAATAAGATAGACGGCAGACACACAGGGCTGCTACGGTTCACCAGGAATAGTGAAAGACAAGAGGGGTGGCTGTGGTGGCTAATAACCACAGCTGCCACATAGAGAGAAATATCAAGGTTTGAGGAAGATCTCAGAGTGAGAAATAGCAAACAGAGTAAGTACAGCTAAGACTGGAGGGACAGAGCAATACTCATTAAAAAAAACAACATTTAACCTGGTATGTACATAAATCTGGCAATATATATGGGTCATAAAAATGCTGATTTAGCCTAGACATCATTCATCATCATTACCTTTCAATAATCTTGATGTAGTCGCAGGATTTATCAACTAAGGCAACTATTTTCAGTATTCGTTTAGTCCTTATTTTAACTGAAACAAAAGCAAAATCCATTCTAATCCTATCAAGTATTAGTATTCTGTATTGATGTCTGTTTGGTTTTGGGCCAAATGAAAGCACGAAACACACTAATGAAAGAATATGATCGTGGACACAAGTGGCTAAAATGAGTTTCCCCCGTAGGGGCTGAGCTCTCCCTTAGAGACAGGTTGAGAAGCTCATCCAGGAGGGACTCAGGATAGAGTTTCTGCTCCTCCTCATCGAGAGCAGCCAGCTGAGGTGCTCTGGCCATCCGCTGAAAATGCCCCTTGGACGCCTCCCTCGGGAGGTGTTTCAGGTATGTCCAACCGGGAGGAGGCCCCATGGAAAACCCAGGACACGTTGAAGAGTTTATATCGCTCGGCCGGCCTGGGAACGCCTCGGTATTCCCCTGGAGGAGCTGGATAAGCGGATGTAAATGTATGAATGGATGGATGGTGGGATAACCTTTTTTATTTTAAAGGGGACCTATTATGAAAAGCACGTTTTCTCTTGCTTTGAATGAATGAAAATATATTTATTTCGGTCAGGTGATTCTTAATGTACACACCAACTGAAAGCATTAGTTCACATAAAAAAAAGGAGACCTAACCGAAAAGGAATAGGCTGAAGCTATTGCTTATTTACGCCTACCCTTCTCACATGATCAACTTATTCAGATCAAACATACAAAACATAGTACAAAAAAAATAAATCATATTGTTTACACAATCCCGAACATAATTCCGTAATAGTATCATCTACTGGATCCCTCATATTTTTCAAACACATTAAACTTAAACAGACGTTTGAATGCATGAATCGACTGGCACATATTCAATTTGTCATCAAGTGCATTCCATATATTTACACCCCTTACAGTAATACATTGATCTTTAATTTTAGTCCTAGACTTTGGTTTTTCAATCATATGTTTCCCTCGAAGCTCATATCTACTTACTCTTATTTTAAACATGCTTACAATTTTACTAGGTAACAATCTGTTGAACACTTTGTACATTATCAATGCTATTTTGTATTCCACTAAATCCATTAATTTAAATGCCCTTAATTTAATAAATAGTTAACAGCTTTAACATATATAAAGTGGTCTCCCCTCAGCCTGCCAACTCAGAGAAGGAGGAAAGCAACCAAATTCTACAGTGTCTGTACAGCCGCCCGGATGAGCCGTCCAGTGTGATGTGGCTTCTACGAGCCGTTCAGATTCTGCTCCCGTCGTTACGTAACGACGGGCACGATTAACATAGGTCTGCCTCCGATGCATGAAACCACGCCCACGACTAAAGGCTGAGATATACTTGCTGTTGGTGCTTGCGTTCACGTCCATTCACGTCTGTTCGAGTGCACCACCAACCGCAACGTCGCTTGCGTAGTACGCGAGGAGAGTGCGTCGTACCATGCGGGGACCGATAGGAGGCAGTAAGCAGAGCAACAGTTGGAAAAGTGATAAAATATTTTGTAGTAGAAGTAGTAGCAGCGGTAGTAGCAGTAGCAGATTAGAACAACAAACAAGTTAACATGACAATATTGGATGATGATCAAATGAACGCAGACTACGCGTGGCGGCCATGATGCGTACATGTACGCGGTCTGAACTGCAAGTATATCTCAGGTCTAACTCCGCCGGCCGGAGCTTCCGCCAATTTTTGTTGCGGTGTATCGTGTCATTCAGGCAGCCAATCAGCACAGTGCCTCATTATCATAGCCCCGCCCACTCAGAATCCCTCATAGATAATGAGGTTAGACAATGGGAAGATAAAGACGTGGCTCAGAGGCTGAATTTGTAATTTATTTAGCAAAAACAATCAAAAGCTTGTTTTTAAGACATTCAAGGCCTGTTTAAAATAGGTATTAGAGGCCATAATAGGTCCCCTTTAAAGGAAAATGTTATTAACACTTGGATTAACCAATGACCATCCAGCTGCATGGGTGAAACAGTACCCTGCCCTAGACATGAATCACAGCTCGTAAGAGGTGGAAGAGAAGACCCACTTAGATCGCTGATCTGATGGTCAACAGGTCCCAACCAAATATCAGCAGCCTGATTGTCCCTAATGAGCAGCTTATACCTGGATACACGAAAGACTGCCTTGCCGAGAGCCCATACAAGAAGAAAAAGTTGGACTGCCAATCCTGCAAGCTTCCTATTCCTCAGGAAGATGAAAGCGATTGATCAACTGTGCATGTTCTTCAAATAGTTTCAGAGTGAAACGTAATCAAAGACAGGATCCGAAGTGGGGCGACTCACTGCCCACCACAGGAAGAGAGAAAACATTTCTGATTGTAATGCTAATTTTACAAATTAGCACACTGATTGCTAAAAGTAATGAGATTTTTCTGTTAATGGAATCTATTACATACATCTGTTCCTCTTGAAAGGTCTATGCTTAAACTACACAAAGTGTAGTGTTTTCTTTTAAAATTAAATTCGTTTTGGATGTTAACATCTTCAATACGCTCTTTTCGTCTATCTCCCATTTCATCAATAATGATAATAATATTAATCATAGGAACCTTGGTTAAATGTTTGGTGTATTAACTGCTGGAGACTGAATTTCCCAGAGGGAGTCATCCCAAAGGGACCAATAAAGTCGAGTTCATGTCGGAAAAACGATTTCTAGGTATTAGGATTATTTTTCATAGAATAAAAAAAATGGAAAGAAAAAAGTCATTACTTTTGTAAGCTGATAAAGTGCACGTTGTCAAAGGTATTTGAATCTGTTGAAATTGACGGTGTTACTTTAATAATCAATTTGCCATCCTTGAGGAGGGGAACTTGGTGTTACCCTTTTACTTGGTGATTTTTGGGATTTTTGAGGTTCTTCTCGAACAGCGTATTTATGAAGAGGTTAGATTAAACTAAAGGTATTCACAAAAAAGTGAAAACAGAATTGAGCATATTAAAAATGTGCATTATCCTCTTGATTTCATTATAAAAGTGTGTAATACTTCCATTTCATCGTGCATGTGGCATTTTAAATTCCCATTGTAATTAATGTTATTCTAATATTTGTGCTTATTTTTACAACAAAGGGATTATGAACCAAAACATCACGTGAAGAGACTGGAAACACAAAGAAGTCAGCGATGGCAGTGATGAAAGAGCCTCATTCAGAGGTTTATAGTCACTACACCCATCACCTCCGCTGCCAATCACCAATCCTGTGCAAAATACTTGTCCTACCACATCAGAGGCAGGTTTCAGCATTCATTCTTCTTCAAAGACCATATCTGCTTGTCAAGAGATAGCAGCTTGGTAACCTTTACAATTGTCTGCCTCAACGGGGTTTACTTTATTTTTAAGCATTCAACCGTTTCACACAGGCCCCCTGTACATGGAGGATAAAAAAACATGAAACTAAAGGAGAGTTTTCCTCTCTACCTGAAGACACACACACACACACACACACACACACACGCACGCACGCACGCACGCACGCACGCACGCACGCACGCACGCACGCACGCACGCACGCACGCACGCACGCACGCACGCACGCACGCACGCACGCACGCACGCACGCACGCACGCACGCACGCACGCACGCACGCACGCACGCACGCACGCACGCACGCACGCACACACACACACACACACTCTATCTCTCTGCATTGAGATTGCCGCCTCCAATAACGACGAGCCTCGTTTTTCCAGTGAAGGAGATGCCGCTCCACTCTGTCTCCACCCAAAGATGTTTCTCCATCGGTGCAGCAATCAGCATAGCATTCTCCGCGTCTTCTCCACACATTGACCCTACGATCCAACTGCCGTATGATGAGTCCGTAGAATCTGGACTCATCATTGAACATAACGTTGCTCCGCAATCAGGTGCCTGATTGGCAGCAACTGAGGGTACCAGAAGCTCAAACAAGAGTCAATAGCAACAGCAAAATAAGCTGTTTGGCATTGGCAGAGAAGATTTGCAAATTTTTCATGGGTGCAACCCACAGACTCAGCTCTGCTGCTCATCCCATAAATGCATGTTTCTTACAAATGTGGCACCATTTAAAAGGAAACAAAAACAGGCTTTCCAACGGTATAGGATTTATTGCAAAGAAGCATTGTTGCAACAAAGAAATAATCTAACACAAATTTCCTTACTTCTTGTGCAATGTTTACACATATATATACATACAGTGTTTCCCCTAAAAATTTTTTCAGGCCCGGTGGTACCCACCGAAAAAACCCTAAACAGACGAGGCGCGTGGGACGCCATATTGGACATGTGATATGCAGCAATATAACAAAGTTTTACATTAAAAATCATTGTAGGCCTATAATGCTGAATGATATCACTTCAATGAAATCATTAGACTTCATTTAACCTTTAACCAAAGTGTCATGGGCCTGAAAGGCTGCAGTGTGCTGGTCTGACCCCATATGAGCATTGAGCACATCTTTTCTATATATTTCAGAGGGATCTCTATGAAAAGCTTGTGATGACGGCATATGCCACAAAACATCCCTATTCACAATTGAGATTATATCAGTTATAAATAATTTAAACATTGTAGAAGATTTTTTTTCCCCGTTTTGTTATAACAGAGTTACATGCATTTGACTGGGGAAAAAATGAACCTGTAGTGGTTCTAGTGGAAAGACAATCTATTGTCTGTGTTATTTTCATCATTATTGCTTACCAAAAAAAGAAGCTCAATCAGAACAAAAATGTAAGCTAAACAACAAGCAGAACCTACGGCGTAGGGTACGCGGCGACACGCAACGTACGGTGCGTGTCGCCGCGTACCTTACGCCGTAATTCTGGGGTAGTGTAACGCAGAACCATAAATCAGCCTTGACGCTCACACGTGTTCTGGCGCTAGGACCCCGCGGACGCCTGGTGTGTTGTCGGGCTGTGTTTTCCTTCATGCTTCCCTGCAGTGTCACATGCAAACACAAATACACGTACCTGGCAGAAACATTTCTTTATATCATGTTGTCTGTCGCCCGCCATTTTTTCTCTTTTTTTGGCCGGCACCATAGTTGGCTAGCTACAAACTCTATACACCCCATAAAGTATAATAATATGCCCGCGCTCTCAGCAGCGGTACTCGCGTCGTTAAGGCTGATTTATGGTTCCTCGTTACATCAACGCAGAGCCTACGGCGTAGGGTACGCGGCCAGCAGCCGTAAGGTGCACGTCGCCGCGAACCTTACGCCGTAGGCTACGGCGTAGACTCTACGTCGATTTAACGCCGAACCATAAAAGGAGATTACTGCTGGCAGAAGCTCACTGCAAGAAACAAATTGCACTGTGGGAAAAACTCAATCACAAGTATATCTGGTAAAGCCTGGTTTTAGAATCATGCGTGTGTATTATTTATATATACATTTATATATACACACACACACACACACACACACACACACACACACACACACACACACACACACACACACACACACACACACACACACACACACACACACACACACACACACACACACACACACACACACACACACACACACACACACACACATCTCACTCTATAATTACTATGTAGCTAAAGCTTACAAGTTTGGTATCAAGATTCCAACCTCATAATTCTTTACAGAGACGGCCTACAACGAAATAATGGGAGTGATAAACAACAACAATAAGGAGAAAGAGTATGACCAAAAGTGTAAAGTGGAATCTCCTGAAATTGCACAGGGTGAGAGAAGGATGTGTGTGAATATAGAACTAGCTGCTGTGAGGTTATTCTTAATGAGTACAGCATCACAAATAATCTGTGGTTCACATGGATCACTCCCCTGATACACAGAATGTCATGTGAGCCATGGACTGATATCTTCTTTTTCTTTTTTGCTTTAGATGCAGTAGTGGTGCATATGCAGAGCGAGAGGAAGTCACCAGCAGAGTGGCACTCTGGCGGTGAACGTCAGTCTATGGCAAAGGTGGTAGACTTGCATACAAGCAAAAAACACGTCATATGTGGGTAATGCTTTATTTAAAAGTGGTGGAAAAACCCAGTCATGGGATCACTATATTACTATACAAGAAGAAAGAAGCCCAAGAAACTAACTTAAATCTATTAAAGACCCCTTAAGTTTGTATAAACGATAGTGGTTTTCTGCTTTGTGTTTATTCAGACCAGAAGTAACCAAAATTACGTAGTGAGCTAAAATAATATCTGTCAGTCTCAGGTGTCAGTTAAGTTGATTAACTCAACAGAAATCTTATCGCCTTTTCAATTCACATGTTTTCAATACTCTTTTTTTCAATAATTTGTTGTTACTTTCACTCTTTAGCCCTCTTTCTTGAAAAAATAAATGGGACATTTTGTGCATATAAAACAGGGCTTTTTTCATAACATCACTACTGTTTTATCAAATCACTTTGAAATTGATCAAATCAGATGCCAACTTATCGCATTTGGTTTCAGTTCACCACCATTTTTAAATAACTCCATCTTTTATTCACATGCTTTTTTTTGCTTTTTTAAATAAAAATAAAAAATCACCTCTACTTTCATTATAATATTATAATTTTTGTCACTTGCACCCCTCAGACACTGACCTGCATACTTTGCAAAACAACTGGGAAAAAAAAGCAGAATGTCAAGAAGGGGTCAAGTTTAGTCTATAGGATTTCCACACCGTCAATCCAGCCGAGTCGAGACGGTTAAAGTATGAGTCCGTTTATAAACACAAAAAAAAAAATAAGGAGCAAAGTCCACATATGAATAATTTATCAAAACCGTTGTCTTGATGCCCATGGATGAGTATTCATTTATAATGCCTACGATTAAGATTTTTCTCTGTAGGGAGCCCATGTAGGTTACCATAGAAATGCTGTGAACGTATGTATTTTTAGAGCAAAATGGTCTGAAGCTGCAGCAGGAGTGAAAAAGCTGCGCATCTGAAATGTGTTTTTAAAGTAAAGCAGTGTGAATTTGCTGCACATAGCGACTTAAGGGAAAATACAGATATGATAAAAATGAAAGTCGGGACAACTACATGCAACATTTGACACTGTGACTTTGACCATGACCCTAAGCTGGAGGAAAATAGGCTTTCACACTGACTATTTTGGCGTATCAAATTTGAAAGTAAATCTACCCCAATACATAATACAAGGACTCTTACCATGTGGCTTTAGACATCCTGGGACTCAAAGAACACAAGACGCCCGTAGCTGTGAGGGCTGTTGACTGAAATATTTTT